>NW_026986323.1:0-98778 GCF_018555375.3 Anguilla rostrata
AGATTCCATTAAAGCTTCATATCTGAAAGTAACGGAAATTAATCAGACTCTATCTACAGTATATGATAGTATCGAGCAGTATTAATTTTGCCAATTACTAATTTCTGTTTCTCACCTTCAGGTTCCAGTTATTACGATGGGAGAAGAAAGCATTCTTCTGATTCTTCTAATTTTTCTTTAGTGTCTCTAATGTAAAATGGACAAACAAAATTATGACAAATACAAGCCCTCCTGATGCAAATACTTTACATGTGGATAAAATTCATCAGAAGACCAAAATCATGAGCACATTCAAAGCCAGTGTCATGGACATGACCATCCTTGCTGTCTGATGGAACACAGAGCCTGGCTGCCATTTCTGTGGCAAGATGTTGATGATCAGAACAGAAACAATCAGGGTTGAAGGTCAAAGGTCACTGGAGTTGTTCATTTGCTGGTGTTTCTGATCACATGCAGTCCTATCTTACACGAGAATTCCTGAACACACAACAATAAATAGCACAGTGTAAAAAGTAAAGTTGTTACCGTTTCTGAATATGCTTGAATGTGCAGCTTAGCTTGAAGGAGTATGCTGGTGATGAACTTCAGTGAGGAGACACTGTCCTTCATCTCATTTATTTTATTGAAAGACGCCTCTCCTAAATCCAAAGAATATGAGGGTCATTTTAGGGATTTCAACATAACCGCATGACAAGATGTTTCCTCACCCTGAAGAATGGCCATCTTAACAGTTGCTTTAGCTCATGAATAGATTTGACTATTCATGAGCTAAAGACTGTCCCTGGCTAACTTAATTAAACATTTTCCAATACTTTAAGTAGACCGAAAGATGTATTTTCAGCAGATTTGTTATGATGTGCAAACTTTTGCAATTTGACTTTACACTTTACATATATTTTCTTTATCATTCCCAGGGAACTGCAGGAGTTTCCAAATGTTACAGAATAATCATATTCATATATGTGCTTGACACAGGTGTGTAGTGCAGCTTACACTACTTATCTGTAAGATGCTCTGGTCTATCAGGAACTGGCCATCCGGTTGGCCGTACTGCAATGAGGCTGTCCTGGGGAATGGAAGCACTAGGAAAAAAGGAGAATCATAAAAAACCACAAAACCACTCTCCAAATCACACTACAGAGATAAGACCCAGTCTGAATCCTTAGGAATCCAGCGAGTGAGGTCACAACCTACCCAGGAGGAAGATAAAACACTCGGGAGAACAAATACAGGGACCAAATCTCGGGACATAATGAACAAAAAAAAAATTTTTTTTAAATAAATGAATAGGTGGCAATTCAGTAAGAAGGCATCCATGCCACTTTATAACTAATAAGTGTAATGTTACCCTACAAAACAACTGTTATACTGTGATAAATGCAAGTACCATTAGACAGATAACTTATCTTTTCACAGCTGAACCTGCAACATTATTCTAAAGAAAATCCAAAGAAAAAAAGTAGGTTAGGGGAGCCATGGTGGAATCTGTGATGCTGAGTCTTCAGTATACAGTGGAAGATGGGCAGGGATTCAGCTGTCCTGACTGCAATGGGAAGATGGGCACGGCATCTGCTGTCCTGACTGCAGTGGGAAGATGGGCAGGGTTTCTGCTGTCCTGACTGCAGTGGGAAGATGTGCAGGGTTTCTGCTGTCCTGACTACAGTGGGAAGATGAGCAGGGTTTCTGCTGTCCTGACTACAGTGGGAAGATGAGCAGGGCTTCTGCTGTCCTGACTACAGTGGGAAGATGAGCAGGGTTTCTGCTTTTCTGACTGTAGTCAGAAGCTCATTCCACCACCAGGGGTCAGAACAGACTGGAGATGTGACCTGGAAGATAGAGTATGAGAGGAGATAACAGAAACAAGAGACTTGGTAAAGAGAGAAGAAGAGAGATGAAGCAGAAAGAGAGATGGGGGAGGGGTACTGAGTTGGGAATGGGGAGGGTTGTCTGGGAAGAGGATTAACTAATGTGTTTGAAGACTCCATCTTGAGGGATTTGTAAATATCAGCAACCTTCCTGTAAAAGGAGCGTCAAAGTTGGGATACATATCCCCCCCCACCGAGCGATGAAGATGATGAGGGAGGCAAAGAAGAGCCCAAGGATCACAGTTTGAATTTAGGTTATTGAAAGGTTATCTCAATAAGTTATTATTTAAGTGCGTTATATCAACGTTTATTGTGTTGTATACATTTTCTTGATTCCTATTAGACATGTTTCATAACATGCATTAACGACTGCAGCACTGTTTCAATACAGAGGTCTCCTGTACATGAGCATTATACATCAGCCCTGGAACCAGGAGTGACCGCTGTCCATTGAGCACCACGCTACAACAGAACCTTAGGGCACTTTAAAACTATATGATCCTTATGTAGGCATTTGAACGGATACTGCTTTAAAGCAACATCGGTTCAGAAAGGACTGCAAATGTGATGAACTTCCAAAGACACTGCTATTATGTTAGCATGAGCGATAGCACAGTATAGTGAGTAGAACTGGTCTTGTAACCCAAAGGTCACAGGTTTGATTTCCGTGTAGGACACAGCCGTTGTACCCTTGAGCAAGGTACCTAGCCTCCATTGTTTCACTATAGGTCCAGCTGTATAAATGGATTCAATGTAGATGCAAAGTAAAAGTTGTGCTAGTCGCTCTGGATAACAGTGTCTGCTAAATGCCGATAATGTATATCACTTGTAGTCTACTTCCTCAAAAATGCTTGCCAAGCCAACAGCCTATCCCTTCATTGCCCTGGCCAATTGGTGCTGAACAATTATTTAAGATCAAATTAAATTCAGCTATTCTCATTTTTTATTTATGATGGCCTATTTATTTTTCATATGTGATTACTCTTAGTTATCATCAAAAACTTCATCATGCAAGGACAGAAATACCGCAACTAATAATATTTTAATGACCTGTGGGGATGCTACATTACACATACGTTTATTTTTTTCATTTATTTCATATGTTAACAAAATAAAGAAGGAACAAAAAAGAACACACTTTAAAGTCCATTTAATGTAATACTAATAAAGCAGACACATAAAATGCATGTTGAACATGTTGCAGAGTCTCAGCTGTTTAGGGCTGTATGTAAGCTTGCGGCAATTTTACTACATAATATATAGAGTTCAACGTAGGACCTGAAACAAACACACAGCAATCAAAGCTGACTAACTAGACAAAGATCACAAGTGCAGCTCTGGTGAATCAGAACCTCAGATATATTACACAGATCCTGCACCCTAAAGGCACAACTGCTTCATTCCCAAAACTCACTGAGTGTCCCCATGACTGACCCCCAATCAGGATTTCCTCCTGCAAGCTGAGAAGCATCATATTGAAAAATAATCCTGAGCTCTCAAATGTTCTTCATTTGACATGAGCACACTGATCCAGCTTCTGTGTGAAGGTTTTATAAGTCAACTTCCACATTCTCTTCAGTGTATTTGAAAGCTGCTTCATTAGGCGACCCTGCACATCAATAAACACGTATAAACACAACAGAGGGAGAGAACGGTGAGTGAGAATTAACAGTTCTGCATCCTGAAATCTGAAACACATATTGTTTTTAGATGTGTTCCCCTATAAAATGACATCACCTGGTTTCCTGCACCATTTCAAACTATTCTCCACCTTCTCTTCCCTCCTCATTCCTCCTCCACCCCCACCTCCCTCTTCCCTCTCCGCAGATGACTTTCTGGCCGCATTTGAAGGAAAGGTGGCTACAATCCGGAACTCCTTCGCCCATCCAGTGAGCCCCCAACCCCCGGGACAAACCCGCAGCCACACTGACCTCCTTTGCAATGCTGGAGGACTCCGATGTATTACAACTCATCACCGCTCATCGTGCAACCACCTGTCCACTTGACCCCATCCCATCTTAAGTTCTCCAATCCATTTCCAGCGAGCTCCTTCCCTATCTGTCCTCTATGTTAATTCCCTCTCTCCTCTGGTCATGTTCCCTCTGTTTTTAAGATGGCTCGTGTTACCCCACTTCTCAAAAAACCCACCTCAGACCCCTCAGATGTAACGAATTATCGACCCGTATCGCTTCTACCCTTTCTGTCCAAAACCCTTGAACGACCAGTTCTTAAACAACTAACCTCTTTTCCTCATCAGAACAACCTGCTAGACCCTCACCAGTCTGGCTTCCGATCAGGGCACTCAACAGAGACTGCGCTCCTAGCTGTGACGGAGGCACTTGCCACTGCAAGAGCCTCACGCCTCTCCTCTGTCCTGATCCTTCTTGACCTGTCTGCAGCTTTTGACACGGTCAAACATAAAACACTCCTCTCCACCTTGGCTGGGATGGGAATTGCCGGGACTGCCCTGTCTTGGTTCGCTTCCTATCTTGCAGATAGGACCTACCAGGTCACCTGGAAGGGATCTGCCTCTGCTTCTCATCCACTTGTTACGGGAGTGCCGCAGGGTTCTGTACTGGGTCCTCTGCTGTTCTCCTTATACACCAGATCTCTTGGTTCAGTCATTAATTCACATGGCTTCTCCTATCATTGTTATGCAGATGACACACAACTCTTCTTTTCTTTCCCCCCCTCGGCCACACAGGTCTATGATAAGATCTCTTCCTGCCTGGCTGACATCTCCACCTGGATGGCCAGCCACCATCTGAAGCTCAACCTCAACAAAACTGAGCTGCTCTTCTTCCCGTGCAAGATCTCCTTACTTCGTGAGCTCTCAATCACGGTTGATGGCACCACAGTAACTGCCTCTCACTCTGCCAAGAGCTTGGGGGTGGTCCTGGATGACCAACTGGACCTCAAGGAGCACATCAAGGCAACATCACGGTCCTGCAGATTCCTTCTGTACAACATCAGAAGGATTCGACCATACCTGACGACGCACTCCACCCAGCTGCTCGTCCAGGCTACGGTGACCTCTCGCCTTGATTACTGCAACTCTCTCCTTGCAAGCCTGCCAGCCTGTGCCATACAGCCACTACAGATGATTCAGAATGCCGCTGCCCGACTCATCTACAACCTCCCCAAATTCTCCCATGTCACTCCTCTGCTGCGATCACTTCACTGGCTACCGGTCGCCGCCAGGATCCGCTTCAAAGCCCTGACCCTTGCCTACACTGCTGCCAACAGGACAGCCCCCATCTACTTGCAGGACATGACTCAATTCTATGTGCCTGCTCGACCACTTCGCTCTGCGGCAGCAGGGTGCCTTGTAACCCCTCCCACCCGCCCAAAGGGATCACAGAGCTTCTCCACCCTAGCTCCTCAGTGGTGGAACGAACTCCCCGTCCCTCTCCGAACCTCCCCCTCACTACCCATCTTCCGCCGTGGCCTGAAGACTCATCTCTTCAGACTATACCTAGACTAACCACCACCACGCTGTATTTCACTCTTTTATCAAAAAAAAAAACCCTTTTCCTGTCACTTGTTACATGTTGCCCCATCCCAACACCTCTTGGTAATTTGTATTTGTCCTAATACTGTAGCTTATTCTTCTGCCTAGTTGGCTTTGCAGATGTTAGGGCAGAATAGTGTTCACTGTTCTCGGCTAGAAATAGCTGTACAAAATAAGTATTGTACCTTACTGAACCCGTGTTTAGCAGTTGTCTACGACCATGAAATGCACTTTTTTGTACGTCGCTTTGGATAAAAGCGTCTGCCAAATGAATGTAATGTAATGTAATGTAATGTAATTTCACACACAGTATAATGGAGACCAGCAGGAGAGGAGCAGCTCCCAGACCGAATACCAGTCTACCTCTAGAGAGACACAGAGATGAGGGATATGTGGAGGATATAAACCTGTGCATATACAAGAATATATGGCGTGCCAGGGTGGTAATCGGAACCCATGAAGTGGTTAATATCTCTTATACTATGTATAACAACTAAAATGCGTGGGAAAATTTAAATAAAAAGGTTTTTTTAAAGACATTTTATTAATTACAAAACTAACCCCATTATGTACACATCTGCCACTTCACTAAATATGGTTCCTTTGGTAATGATAAACCAGTGTTTCTCTTTTCTTATGTATGCAGAGTAGTCTCACTATCAGCCATCAAAAATATAAGAAAAGAGAAAAGACAAACAATGAAAAGCAAAGTTCACAACTATTGTCATGGTGCATTTAGCAACTGGTATAGTGGGAAAACAGTCAGCTGTATCATATATTCTAATCCACATAACTACAATACGTTAATATCTCCAAGCTTAATTAATGCTGCACCCCTGACCACAAAAATGTGAAATGTGTTGAAACTGAGATATTTTCTGGATAAAAAAACGCTTTCTATCTGCACAACTTAGCGGTTGATTTTTTTAAATAACATGGTGTTAAGTTTCCTTTCATTTCAGGATTTCTAAGTCAACAAATTGAAAGTCTTCGTGTAGTGATTTAGAACCATAATGAGGCAAAATTACCCACAAACACAAACGACATGGCTGTCAACCAATCGGAATTAAATATTTGTCCAAGCCATATTATATATTGTTATACTGTTTGATGCTCCTATGTATGGTAAGTGAATGGAAAGCAATGTAAATATTTTAGGGATAAAGTTTCATATATAATTTGAAAGAGACTCACCTGCAACAGTCAGAGTGATGGAGTCGCTGTGCTGTGATGTCACATTTCTACCCTCCAGCCTCCCCTCACACCAGTACTGCCCCTGGTGAGACCCAGCAGCCCCAGTGATGTTTACACTGTACTCTTTAGTGAGAGATGTGGCTGTCTGGTTATGGTCTCTGTACCAGAAATGTGTCCAGTTGCTGTAGGAGTCCACCTCACAGCTCAGTGTGACGGTCTCTCCATTGTACAGTGGGCGCCATTTTGGCTTCACGATCAGAGTGGCCTTAGGCAGGGCTGTGGAAAGGAGACAGACTGGGTCACAGTTTCTTCTGTCAGAATTTAGAGATGACTGAGGAGGAAACAGTTGTGTATAAAATGCAAGGGAAAAAGAACCATGTCAGAAAGATTAATTATCTTTGAGACAATAGGTGGTCCTGCGCAATATTTCATAAAATATATATATTTGAAGCATAACTTCAAAAGTAAATTATATATGTAAAATCATTCACAGAATATTTTTATTCTCTATAGTGTGAGCATAAGTTGAATATCATTGAAATTAGGATAATTATACAAAGTCACTAGCACAGCTGAGTTCATTAGAATTCCAATAACATGTATGAAATTTACAGAGAGTGGTGCAATAAACAAAAAAATCCAGTGAGTGGCAGTTCTGTGGGTGAAAACACCTTATTAATGACAGCGTGGGAGAAAATGGGCAGACTCATTCAAGCTAGCAGAAAGGCCACAAATGGTTAAATAACAGCTATTTACAACAGTGCTGCGCAGAAGGACATCTCTGAATACACAACCCAAAACTAAACAATTGAAGAATGGATAAATGTCTGGTCTGACAAATCTCAATTTATGCTACCACACATACGTAGATGGTAGGGTCTGAATTTGGCAAAACAATGAATCCATACTGCATAAAAATCCAATCCTTCTTTGTGTCAGCAATAACAGCTGTTAGTGGTACTGTAATGGTGTGGGCAATGTTTTTGTGGCACACACATTAGGCCCCTTAATACCAACTGATCATCAATTGAGTGCCAGAACATACTTAAGCATTGTAGCAGACCATGTGCATCCATTTATGACCACAGTCTACATTTTTTTCAAGTTGATACTTCCAGAAGGTAATGTGCCATGTCACAAAGCACGCGTTACCTGCAGCTGGTTCCACAAACAAGACGGCGACTTTATTTTACTCCAATGACTTGCACAGTCCCCGGATCTGAATCCAATAGAGCATGTGACATATCCAAATTGAAAGCGTACCTGAGACTCACCTGCAACAGTCAGATTGATGGAGTCGCTGCGCTGTGATGTCACTTTTCTCCCCTCCAGCCTCCCCTCACACCAGTACTGCCCCTGGTCAGACCCAACAGCCCCAGGGATGGTGAGTCTGTTACCAGTTACACTGTGACCAGCAGTCTGAGACACAGCCATCTGGGCCTGGTCTTTGTACCAGAAATATATCCAGTTGCTGTAGGAGTCCACCTCACACCTCAGGGTGACGGTCTCTCCATTGTACAGTGGGCGCCATTTTGGCTCTACAGTCAGAGTGGCTTTAGGCAGTGCTGTAGAAACAAACAGGCTGGGTCACAGTTCTGTTGTCATGCCAGTATTTTTATGACTATGGAAAAAACAAATCACCCTAAATGAAGGACAAAAACCAGGGCAGCTGTATTCCTATTTTCAATGACATTAAGAGAAGATATTCAAAAATCAGAAATGAAAAAGCTCTAATCCTGATCGTAATGGTACAAGAATTAAACTAAGAAACAGGATCCCAGAATAATCACAGCAGTTTGGCCCAGTGCAATATGGGAATGTGCCAATTGTGCACACTGAATAATGATACTCAACTGATACCTGTATGTGGGTGGGGTTACTATAATCTGTGTACCAGACTGGGTCTCCCCCCTGTGTGTGTAAGAGCAGCAGCTCTGAGGGTGTAAGAGCCTTTAGATGTTCTGGAAATATGGGCAATGTCATGTGGTCCAGTTCCCTTTTACCAGTAAAATTCCCAGCCAGCTGAAGTCACTGTAACCTTACAAGAGAGACTGACGTGTTCTCCTGCATATAACTGCCTGTGTGGAGAGACAGTCAGGACAGGTGGGGGTATCTCTATAACAGAGAGAACAGACTGAATCTCTCCCCCAGGTTCCTAATAATGGCATAATCAAACATACAGTGCAAACTGGCTTTAATCTGTGATACAGTAGAACATGGTTCGCTTATCCATGTACTGGGAAAGCATGTGACTATCTCAGAATGGGTGTGGGCGAGGCTGTGAAGACGGACAGACTGTGTCACAGCTCTAACTGCTCATTACATTACACTACATTACAGGCATTAGCAGATGCTCCTACCCAGAGGAATTTACACAACTTTTGTATACAACTTTGCTAGTGGAGTGTAGACATGACTACAGAGGGACAGGCATGCTTTGATTGGGGTTGAGACAAAGAGCAAAAGCAGTAGGTTCTCTCATTCTATTATAACAGATAGAAAAGGCTACATTCCATGTACTTAAAGATACAGAAGCTCAAATATTAACAATACAAACAGTGTGACAGTCAGAAACCCAACTCAGTTGGTGGTATACCCAGCCCATTTAAGTGAAAATAAGTTAATTATTTAAAACTATAATTTTATATTTGCCTGTAATAAATGAACTGGCACGGGAAGCATAATGTGCACTGGGGAAGATTGAATAAATGTGTTAAATATGGTCTCTCTGTGGGACGAGTGAGACCACCAGTGTTCAGCTGCTGACCAGTTTTGACTCACCTGAAACCTTCAGTCTGACAGGATCACTCGTCGATTCAGCAGCACAGATGTACACACCACTGTGGGCTTCAGTAACAGGTGCAATGGTGTAGATGTTATCGTGGGATGCGTGCTTTGTCACAAAAATATTTGATTCATTTCTGTACCACATGAATCCATGATGTTTGAATGGCCATCCCGAACACCTGAGAGTGACGGTCTCTCCAGTGAAGAACAGGGGCCAGTTAGGCTGCAGAGTCAGTACATTCTTTAGGCTCCCTGTACAAACAGTGCATGCACTACGTCAGTACATGTGTTTAAATACTCATGACATGTTAATGTCATGAGCCATAGTGTCCTGATTAATGCCTCAGCTTCATTAGTTTAGAACAGTAAAGCCCTGCTTCTGTTTGTGATCTCTGTATCACCCCCTACTGTAGGACATGACTTGAGTCTCACAGAATAATATTTCTACATTACCGTCCACATATGCAGTCAAATTAATCACATCATAATACTGTGAGACAGTCTTATTGTGAAGCATGACATTCTGTTATCAATCATAAGTTTCACTAAACTGTCTGAATAAGGTTTTTCTCTGATAAATTATCAGGTAACAGAAGGTGGGGTTTGTTTTAAAATCTAGTAACACTCACCCAGTCTTGTCATTAGACTCAGCACTGTAAAAAAAAAAAAAAAAGACAGGAATCATTGACATCATCATCGAAATGGCCAATGAAATGCAATAAGTGCAAGAAAAATACAAAACCATAAATATGTTCCAAATAAAGCCTAAATACATCCCCATCATTGCTGTTTGGTTTCAAGAAGTCATCCATGCAGTACTTTGGAAGTGGGGTAAACTCAGGTCCACCAGTCAGTGTTTGAGTTCGGCAATGATCAGTTTGAATGGAGCGTATATCTGTTTGTGTGAACATATCTGAAGCCTTTACATGTTCTGTGCAAAAATACACAGAAAGTTCTGGTTAAAAAGCCAGTTACATATCACCACTGTTACATTATTAAGTACAATTGTTTTACCTTATATCATGTAATTTTTTGTTTTATTATTTTTTTGTAGCACAATATTCTACATTGTTACCTTTTGCGATTATTTATATTTTTTATTTTACTGCTAGAGTGTATTGATGGACACCAACCTTTTTATTCTAATTGCAAATTGCTGCTTGTACATATTTTTTTGTAAATTTTCCCATTTTCCCACCTGCCAAGGGACTACTGATGAAATTTAGTTATCAAGCTAATTCTGGGGCAGTTACTAACTGTTCAATGTCTCTTTCAAATAACAAATAAATAAAATTGTATTTCTTCTTTCAAAAAAAATTGGTTAGTGATCATTCAAGGTATGTTATCTACTGAACCAAAAGCATACTTCTTCACTCATTTTTTTCTTCTTTTCCCATAACGCAGGTCATTCCAATGCAGCCCAAACGCTGTAGAGCATTTTAGTATTAGTGAGGTCAAATTATACTTATTTATTTAAGCATAACTTAACAAATGTGTTGTTGTGGTTTATTTATATCAATCAAAGGCAAATTTCACCACAAAAACATACTTGTCTGTTAAAAACCTTTACATTAAAAAACTAATTCGGTAGTACTCACAGATAAATGTGACCCCTCTGTTTGCCTGCATGATTCTAGAGGAAGTTTAGTGCTTCAACTTCAGTGATCAAAAGAGCGCTAAAAAAGAACCCCCTGGGCTATTATATATACTGCACAGCACCTCTAATGCATTCTTTTCTTATCTGCTTGTGTGAACAGCAAGTTGCGAAAAAATTCTCACAGAACCTCCCACCCTTCTACTTCATCACTGCTTTACCTTCCGCTTTCCTGTAACTAAAATCAACTAAATTTAAATCTATATGTGCAGAAGATCACTCTTACATTTCCTGTCTACTGACAAACAGCCACCAACAACAGAAGCCAGAATACCCACAGGCACTCACAGTGCCAAACAGAGAATAAACTATCCAAAATTGTATGTGAGTTGTGTAGGCTACATACAACTCTAAGTACCTGTATGAGTTGTACTGCAGTTGATGACAGATGAATCCTGTGAAGAGTTGTGAAGGAGAATCCTAAAACTACGTTCAGTGATGTCACCAGCAGTCTCCAGAGGGCAGGGGCAAAAATATAGAAGCCGCCAAATGCAGAAGACTCTGAGAGCAGAATTATAGAGGCTAAACAGCAAAATGCAAAACCTCACATCAACGTCAAGAATCAAAAGGCCAGCTTAGAATTTGCCAAAGAATACAAAGACAAGCCTGAAGAGTTTTGAAACAGTTTTATGAACAGATGAGACAAAAAAAATAAAAAAATAAAATAAATAAAAACCAAAGCAATGGAAAGCTGAAAGTGTGGAGGAAAGAACTTCTGCTTTTTTATTTTAATTTTTTTTTTTTAACTTTTACACAGCTGGAAATAGGGGAACTCAACACAAAAACAGCAGTTTCTGAGAAATGGTAACACACATACCATGATATTAAAAGCTGACTGTACTTTTGTCTCATATTCATATCCAATTACCGTAAGCACAGAGCAAAAACAACCAATTTCCCGCTACCATTACAACACTTTTGGGGGGTTCTGTTTGTGAGAGCAAAAATAAGGAAGTAGGTCCTGCACAGCAAACCAGCTTCATGTTTTCTTCTCTTCTATTTTTATAAACTAAAGAAAAATGCGGAACTTTACTTGTTATTTCAGGGAATCAGAGTGACTTTAGGGCATCACCTTGCTTAAAAGCACTGGTCCTCCGTGAAATGAAACTCTGATTGGTCAGACTCAATAGTCAAGCAGCAGGCTGGTTGCATTCATTTGAAACGATGGGGATGCTTGTCTGTGCACTAAATAACATACACAGGATTGAGGTGCTAGTCTGTGTGCTTACAAACGTACACAGGATGGGGTGTTTGTCTGTGGTCCTGTGGTCCAGTGCATGTCCCTCTGACATTTACTTGAAAACAGAAGCTATTGTAAAATCATGTGGCCAGCAGGTGGGGCACTTGAGCAATAAAAAAAATCCATTGAGATAAAAAAATAAATAAATACTGTACTAATTTGGCTCCTGCCTAATCTTTGGGGTACACTCTACTATCCAAAATGTTCTACTATCCGGCACCACGGATTCCCTGATGCTGATGGAGAGTAGAGATTCTACTATAATGCCCAACATCTGGCCACCATGCTCCGTCAGCCCAGAGACAGTCTAACTGGCTCCACCCTTCTTGCATATGCGGACTTCATGGCTGCTTGGCCACAGAATCATTTGTGTTCTGTCTGTTTCTCCAGGCTTGGGAGCTGATTGGCTGCAGCAGAAGAGCTGTGTTAGGTCATAGCTAAGGACCACTATGTGGGAAACTGAAGAGCAAATAGATAGAGGGGGTGGAGTTACTGCACTCTGAGCTCTGAATAAACTAAAGACTTCTCAAGAAACTGCTGCACTTCCTGTTCCAACTTCCCACAGCGCCACAGCCTGGTCCGTGGTTTTGCCAACGCTGCTGTAAGCTCTGGCTTCCAGGCTATGGCTTCTCCCCCCGTCTGCCGCCAGATAAGCCCCTCGTCCTGGTTACAAGCACAACCAATCACAACACAGACACCACACAAAGGTGCTGTACCAAAGGTTAAAAGTATCTCGAGACACAACACCTGGCCACCAAGAATAAACCAAAATAAAATTAACTGGCACACAAGGAATCTCCACCCCGTCCCACCCCCCTGGGGGAATCTCTTTATCCTCACTGATCCTACAATTTTATACCCGTTCTGCTAAACTAATTCTCTCAATGAACACCAGAGATGTCCCACCGCTCTGGCAGTCCTAGAGAAAGACTGGCATTTCCCCACATTCACTGAAATGGGACTTTGGTGGGAGGTTACTGACAACTAGTGGTGAAAATATGCAAGCCTTTCACGACACAGACACGCACCTGCCAGCATCTATCATTGCCAGACATAATGGATATGATTGTTGCTCCACTTCACACTCTGTTGCCCCAATATCCAATTACCTATGTTCTCACTTAATCCATTTTCAAAATTCAAAAATCATCAAACAGTGAGAACTAAATTCTCTTTTGTTGTGACAGCTTTGGGAATTAATGTATGTGGGGAAGTGAAGGTGTTGTGTAACCTCTCAGATGTAGGAGATCTGCTGGTGCTCAGATGTTTGTAGTACCTGACCCTGCAGGTGAGAGAATCACCTGTGGCCAGTGACCATTCCACCACTGTCTGTGTAAATGTGTGGCTTTTGCTTTGTGACTACATCCTCCTACAAGACAGAAACAAAAGGCAGGAGAGCAAGTGGAGGCCACTAAAAAAAACAAATGAACAACACTGATTAATAAACTTAACTTAGACAATAACTTCATACCAACCTCTCTTTGTTTTAATGTTTAAGTCTCTATACCGGAGTGAGATATCCTGCAGGGGGTTAATGCTGATGCTGTACTCATCTGTGACCAGGCGGGGTCAGCAGAGGCCATGTTTCACGGTCAGCCAAAACAGCAAATTTACAAAATGGGTAAGATCAAGCCTGAGCCTCCCAATACACAGTAAGTAAAGTAAAAAGACTGAAACAGTGATGATTAAATGGTTTAGACTAGCCTGGTATCAACAATTAAAGACGGGCTAAATAGGAATCTGTTATAGCAAATAATCAGAGTTTGTACAGATTATGGCCTGAGCTATTAAATTAGCAGAAAAAATGATCAGCTCGTGTTTATTAAAATGCGGTGCAGAAGATCGAGGTCATCCATCCAGGCCCCCAGGTGTCATAACAGCATTTTGACTGTGAGAGGTTCAGCTCAGGAGATAAATGCAGTGTGAATATTCCCTTTCCCCTGACATTATGCTTAAATCACCCAATCCTCCTGCTGTTTTTCTCATCTGTGTCAATCCCTGGAGCTCCTGCCTATTCCCTCCCTCCTTTATGTAATTTTCCTCTTCTTATTTCTTCTCTTCTTCCCTCTGTATCTTCTCTGATGTCTCTCTCTCATGCTGCTAAAGCCTCCTCTGTTCCTCTCCTCCTCCATGCTGTCAGTCTTCTGCAGGAGCTGTGTGATCTGAGTGTGGTCAGCCTTGTTCCTATTGCTTAACATGTGACGTCCACCATGACACTGACCAATGAGCTGCTGAAGCTCACAGCCATGCTGCACAAACGTCTCTAAACATCTCCTTTCCCATATGTGTCCATGTGTGAGCAGTACTGTTCTCACATACCATTGTTTTACTTTTAGAATGGGCTGACAATCACTGCAATGCTTCTCCCAACCACCAGGGTGTGTGCTTCCTGACACTGCAGGGCTGCACTGATGCTCAGTTGAGAATTACACAGAATCCCAACAGTATTTCCTTGTGACCTCATTTCCTCATTTAATAAACACTGAATTTCACTCGCTTTGTTGTCATGTACATTGAACCTCCAAAAGCGTAAAATTATTTGATATTTTTTTATTTTTAATAGGAAAATGTAGTGAAGGTATTAACTATGCTATAGAGTTTTCTGGTCTGTTAAACAGAAATGTAAACCGTCTCAGCAGTAAAGGGCTTTGATTGTGTTGTACAGGTGTGGGGTTCATATGCCTGCCATGGTGTGGGTGTGGTCTTAACCACAGGAGGCCAGGTGGATGTGAATGCCTCCTTAAGGGTCTCTAAACAGCACAAACAATCATCTAATAATCTAGGAGGCCTTCTTCATGTGGTGCTCCAGATATTTCTCCCGAGACATGGCCATCCGTCTCTTCGGCTCAAGGACATTGCTTGCTGCTTTTGCTTTGAATATGAGGGAAAAGAGGGGTAATTAATGTTCTGTCATTATACCAATTAAAAAAAACAACTGATAGTGTCCTTCTTACCAAGTTTCTCCTGTTTGTTCTGAAGAACTGCAACCTGGAGAAAGAGAAGTGACAGACAGAAAAAGATCTGACAGGTGAGGCAAGTATTTATTGCCAGAACACACACACACACACACACACACACATACAGATCTTCCTGCTGACCTCCATTTCAGCCTCTCACCTCACGCTCCTCGATTTGACGCTGCAGCTCAGGCACCAGTTTTAGTGAGTCCCTGTACTTGACCTCATAGTCACATATCTGCAATGGAACAGAAGAACATGGAGATTAAAGGTGTTCCTAAGACCCACATATAGATATGCAATCCTATAACAGGAGGCAGACCCGACTGTAGAGAGTATAGAGTGGAGCATTGGTACTCGCTGGATGTGCTCACCTGGGTCTGGTGCAGCCGCTCAGTCTTGAACAGCTTAAGGAGCAGAGCCTGGATCTCCTTCTTCACACGCTGCTCGTGCTCGCTCCTCTCCTTCATCACTCTTTCCAGCTTTGCTCTCCAGCACACCAGCTTCAGTCTTACACTGTGCTGGAGCCAGCAGTAACTTGTGTGCTTTTTATAAACCGGTTCACAGCACATGGAGGTGTGCACCATGTGACACTCATCTATCCTGTACAGGATTCCAGCACGTTAAAAAAGAATCAAAAGCTTCATCATTCAAGTACAATTTAAGCTTTCTGTTAAGTGTCTGTCCATTGTTAACTCAGATTCAGTTACTTCTAAAATTAGCATCAATATTATTCCCTTTTCTCTCCAATGACTGTTACTTGGAATAAGACACAAGCCCTGAAATGGGTGGAGTTATTATGAGTTATTAACAGTTGATGCAATTGATCCAGTCAAAGTGGTCTGCTATGGAGACCAAACTTGATAGATTGGTTCATATCAATGTCAATGACTAACAGCACATGGTAGTCCCACCTATAATGGAGTTCATGAAGCCTCACTCTCCCATTGCCATGGTTACCTTATTTAGATGTCATATCTGGTTTTCCTTGACAGAGTCTTGCTCGGTACTCACTGCTGTAGAGCCATCGCTTTCTCTCGAAATGTCTTCTTAAATTCCTCCTGCTCCAGATTGGGACTTTTTATTCTGTTCTCTCTCTCCTCCAGCATCAAGTCAAGTGCATCTCTCTCTTCACACATATTCATGCATCTCCTTTGCAGCTCTCTGACACATGCCTTTATGAAATATAAAATGGTGTAAATACACATTTCTAATATAAGCTGTTGCACAAACAGCAGTGCAATACTTCAGCCATAGATTCCATTAAAGCTTCACATTCTGAAAGTAACTGAAATGAATCACACTCATCTACAGTATATGACAGTATCGAGCAGTATTCATACAATTCTGGGAAATTTGCCAATTACTAATTTCTGTTTCTCACCTTCAGGTTCCAGTTATTACGATGGGAGGAAGAAAGCATTCTTCTGATTCTTCTAATTTTTTCTTTAGTGTCTCTAATCAAAAATGGACAAACACATGGATTATGACAAATACAAGCTCTTCTGAGGCAAATACTTTACATGTGGATAAAATTCATCAGAAGACCAAAATCATGAGCACATTCAAAGCCCGTGTCATGGACATGACCATCCTTGCTGTCTGATGGAACACAGAGCCTGGTTGCCATTTCTGTGGCAAGATGTTGATGATCTGAACAGAAACAATCAGTGTTAAAGGTCAAAGGTCACTGGAGTTGTTCATTTGCTGGTGTTTCTGATCACATGCAGTCCTATCTTATACGAGAATTCCTGAACACACAACAGTAAATAGCACAGTGTAAAAAGTAAAGATGTTACCGTTTCTGAATATGCTCGAATGTGCAGCTCAGCTTGAAGGAGTATGCTGGTGATGAACTTCAGTGAGGAGACACTGTCCTTCATCTCATTGATTTTATTGAAAGAAGCCTCTCCTGAATACAAAGAATATGAGGATCATTTTAGGGATTTCAACATAACTGCATGACAGGATGTTCTCCTCACCCCTGAAGAATGGCCATCGTAACACCAGTAGCAGGAAGCAGGTACCTGTCGATGGGCGGTCTGATGCAAGACAGATATCCAGCAACGGACCAATGTCCAGGTGCATTTTGGGTGTTTCTATAGGAAGTAACACAGTGCTTTTCCTGGTGCTTTCACTAGCAGAATCCATTTCCTGAAGATAAAAACAGATACTTATGAATGAATGAACGGCAGGTTGTGTAAATATACATAATTGAACTACATTCAGTAATTCAGAAGCAGGTCCAGCCTCCAGGAGTGGGGTCTCCACCCATTAAAATGTCAGAACAAAATGGATGGAGACCCCAATCCTGGAGTCTGGACCTGCTTCTGAATTACTGAATTAAGTTCAATTATGTACACACATTTTAACTGTAGTCATTCATGAGCTCATGAATATATTTGATTTGATTCATGAGCTAAAGTTACCCTGCGTAACTTAATTAAACATTTTCCAATACTTTCAATTTTTAAATAAACTGAAAGATGTTGTTACGTTCGCGTGTGAGACGCGGGTGTGCGTTTTTCTCCCCTCTTTCGTTCTGCTCTCTCGGTTGCTGTCATTTCCGCAGGAGTCCATGTGCCGCCCTTCGTTATTCCCATTGGTCATCCCCGCTGTCAATCATCAGAATTCTCCCGCTCATCCCCCCCATCCGCCAATCAACTCCCTCCTGCAATCATGTCTCTTCCAATCATGCCTCAGCTCTCAATTTAAAATATCCCCATTTCGTTCCTGCAGGAGCTTTCCGTTTCCTCATTTGTGTTGTGTGTTTGGGCAAATGCTAGGTTGTGTGTGTTATTTGAGAGAGTTGTGTTGTCTAAAATTTCGTCCTCCTTGGTTCGCTTCAGAGACCAGTGTTAGGTAAGTTCCGGGGGCCCCTATACACGTGTTGGCACGTAGGGTAAGGGCTCTGTCTAAGCACATTAGTTTAGTGGTGGTGTCGCCCCCTGTATTTACGACTGCTGGTCGCAGTTAGGTTAGTTAGACAAGTTTTGTTTTCTGTATTGTTAATAGGTTAGTTATATTACAAAGTCGTAGTTAGGGTATTTGTTTGTTATTTTCGGCACCACTCCCTTTTTTTTACTGGTCTCGGTTGTGTGTCTTGGCGTGTTTTATGTTTGGAAATGTCTGTAAATACTTGTAAATAGCCCCCCCCCCCCCCCACAGTAAAATCCCTTTCACCGTAGTCCGCCTTGTGTGTCTCTCATTGTTCTCACAAGAAAGCTTATATATTTAGTTACATCTCCTGGTGCTAAATATCAAACATCATTTTAAATATTGCACCCTTAACCCCTAGAAGGGTCGTAACAGATGTATTTTCAGCAGATTTGTTATGATGTGCAAACGTTTGCAATTTGACTTTACACTTCAAATATATTTTCTTTATAATTCCCAGGGAACTGCAGGAGTATCCAAATGTTACAGAATAATCATGTTCATATATGTGCTTGACACAGGTGTGTAGTGTAGCTTACACTTCCTATCTGTAAGATGCCCTGGTCTATCAGTAACTGGCCATCCGGTTGGCCGTACTGCAATGAGGCTGTCCTGGGGAACAGAAGCACTGGGAAAAAAAGCAGAATCACAAAAAATCACAAAACCAAATCACAGTGCAGAGACAAGATCACTCTCCAAATGACACTGCAGAGACAAGATCACACTCCCCAAATCACATTGCAGTGACAAGATCACAAGCAAAAAATAACATTGCAGAGACAAGATCACTTTCCAAATCACACTACAGAGACAAGATCACACTCCCTAAACCACACTACAGAGACAAGATCACACTCCACAAATCACACTACTGAGACAAGATCACACTCCCCAAATCATACTACAGAGACAAGATCAGACTCCCCAAATCACACTACTGAGACAACTGTCTAGATCACACTGCAAAGCAATATCTACATACAACATACAACACTTCATACAACATCACACTCCTCAAATCACACAGCAGAGACAAGATCACACTCCTCAAATCACACAGCAGAGACAAGATCACACTCCCCAAATCCCATTGCAGAGACAAGATCACACTCCTCAAATCACAGTGCAGAGATTGGAGGTTCTGTATCAACTATACAACAAATGTATAAAAATGAACTACTGTAAAACTATTGTTGTATCTTATTCAATACATTTATATAAAAAATAGACCATGTGAGATTGATGATTAAATGTTTTTTTGTTTTTTTTCATGTCTCACTGTAATGTCTCAATATCAACGTAGATGATTGGGATCTACGACAAATTGCAGTGGCTTGAAATTAAGCAGCGCAATTCAAAACGGCCAACGCCAATTAAATGGCATTTTGGCTGTATTGGCTGCAGCCTGTGTTTAAAATTAAGATGTAGCCTATGAACTCACTAGATCAGAGGAAAAATAAACAATCTGTATATAAAAAAGCGCACTCATGAACTAACGGCTGGATTCTGGAAATGCGTTTAAATATAAATCCGGCGCAGAACCTCGAACATTCGAATTCGAAATTATTACCCAATGCAGTTTGTGAGTTGTCAAAAGCGTCACAGAGGGATCCACAAGTTCCTGAGATTGCCTACTTGCCTTCATACATGAATACTTGTTTGTTATTTAAAAATAAAATATAACATTTTGCCGTAATTCAGTAAGCAGTGGGAAGATGGGCAGGGTTTCTGCTGTCCTGACTGCAGTGGGAAGATGGGCAGGGTTTCTGTTTCCTGACTGCAGTGGGAAGATGGGCAGGGTTTCAGCTGTCCTGGCTGCAGTGGGAAGATGGGCAGGGTTTCAGCTGTCCTGAATGCAGTGGGAAGATGGGCAGGGCTGCTGCTGTCCTTACTGCAGTGGGAAGATGGGCATGGCTGCTGCTGTCCTGACTGCAGTGGGAAGATGGGCAAGGCTTCTGCTGTCCTGACTGCAGTGGGAAGATGGGCAGTGTTTCTGCTGTCCTGACTGCAGTGGGAAGATGGGTAGGGTTTCTGCAGTCCTGACAGCAGTCGGAAGCTCATTCCACCACCAGGGGTCAGAAAAGACTGGAGATGTGACCTGGAAGATACAGTATGAGAGGAGATAACAGAAACAGAGAAGAGGAGATGAAGAGGAGATGAAGCAGAAAGAGAGATGGGGGGAGGGGTACTGAGTTGGGAAGGGGGGAGAGTTGTCTGGGAAGAGGATTGACTAATGTGTTTGAAGACTCCATCTTGAAGGATTTGTTAATATCAGCAACCTTCCTGTAAAAGAAGCGGCAACGTTGGGATACATATGGCCCCCCTACCCAGTGAGGAAGATGATGAGGGAGGCAAAGAAGAGCCCAAGGATCACAGTTTGAATGTAGTTTTTTTTGAGATCCCCAAGTCTCATATTCAACCATGCAATCACACCATCATACCAACAGGCATTTGGAAATGCTGCACAAACAAAGGCCTTAGTGAGAGCAATTGTGTAAATCAATTGTCTGGTTTGACCAAAATTGAGCCTTTTGGTCATGAACAGAAACTTGGCAAAGTAAGAGTCAACTGCCTCTGAAATCATACTGTTTTCCACACTCTTTCTGCAACTTAAACCCTTAAGTTTTTTTATGTAACTCTGTTTGAATGCTAAATGAGGTATGGAATATTATTTACATAAATATTATTCACAAATTGATCATGTTGGCTGAGGTGAAATTGGCAATAGAGCAAGGAAAAATGGATGTCTCTCGAACGTGATGAAAATGTACAAAGTTTATTTCCAATACCGGCAGTGACAAAGCGCACGAATGACACCTTGGATTCAGCAGAGTCAGACTGAACCACGAACCTTTCCAGAGGCTACTTCTTATTTGTTTTCGAAGCTTTGATCAGGAGTGTTGAATACACATACTAAGAAGGATATAGTCAGTTTTTTAACACTTATCAATTAGGCCGTAGTGTATTGGCTGTCCTGTTGTGATTGAATTAGCACATCTGTTGGCTTGGATGGTTCCCAATCTCTCACTCCCGGTCACTATTCTACCATTGTACCAACTGTATTGTGATAATGATAAGATCAAGGGAATGTGTGGCCAGCAGACATATTGGCATCAGAGTCAGATTTCTTACAATAGAAATTTTCATTACTCTCGCATTGCCAGCTGAACTACGCTGACCTGAAGAAAGCTGTGAAAGTTACACATTTAACTGTGACACTGAAAAGCTATCAGAGCGGCTGCCATCCCCTCTGAAATAGCAGAGTATCCTAACCCAGACACAGCTGCAGGAAGCTGCAACGGTTACCATGTGCGTCTGCATTTTAGTGCCATGCTCCTCTCTCCTCTGCTCGAGATATAGACGGAGCTGCAGGTTGGAGACGCTCGCGTGGTTTCTGTACTCTGATCACATGCTCATGAAGAGAAGCTAATGAGCCGCAGCGCCCGCTATATTGGTACTTAAATTTTTTTTTCTAGAGGAGGTAATCAGAGAAGTATGACATGCCTGTGTATTTTATAGCCGTCCTGCAGCTTTCCCCCCTGTGAGTGGCAGGAAAATAACTGTGTGCATATGCCATTGTGCATGTGTGATGCAGCACTTTCTTCCTCTGGAGAAATGTGAAAGTCCGTATGTTTGTGTTTATAGTCAGGTAAACAGCTAGGTGTCCATTCCATGTCAGGGAGCTTATAAAAAACAAAGGTTTTCTCAATAAGTTATTATTTAAGTGCGTTATATCAACGTTTATTGTGTTGTATACATTTTATTGATTCCTATTAGAAATTTTTCATAACATGCATTATGCATCCTGAGGTCTCCTGTACGTGAGCGTTATACATCAGCCCTGAACCAGGAGTGACCGCTGGCCATTGAGAACCACGCGTCAACAGAACCCTAGGGCACTTTAAAACTATATGATCCTTATGTTGGCATTTGAACGGATACTGCTTTAAAGCAACATCGGTTCAGAAAGTACAGCAAATGTGATGAACTTCCAAAGACACTGCTATTATGTTAGCATGAGCGATAGCACAGTATAATGAGTAGAACTGGTCTTGTAACCCAAAGGTCACAGGTTTGATTCCCGTGTAGGACACAGCTGTTGTACCCTTGAGCAAGGTACCTAGCCTCCATTGTTTCAGTATAGGTCCAGCTGTATAAATGGATCCAATGTAGTTGCAATGTAAAAGCTGTGTAAGTCGCTCTGGATCACAGTGTCTACTAAATGCCCGTAATTTAAGTCACTTGTAGTCTACTTCCTCAAAAATGCTTGCCAAGCCAACAGCCTATCCCTTCATTGCCCTGGCCAATTGGTGCTGAACAATTATTTATTTTTCATATGCGATTACACTTAGTTATCATCAAAAACTTCATCATGCAAGGACAGAAATAGTGCAACTAATAACATTTTTAATGACCTGTGGGGATGTTGCATTACACATACGTTTATTTTTTTTCATTTATTTCATATGTTAACAAAATAAAGAAGGAACAAAAAAGAACACACTTTAAAGTCAATTTAATTTAATACTAATACAAGCAGACACATGAAATGCATGTTGAACATGTTGCAGAGTCTCCGCTGTTTAGGCTGTATGTAAGCTTGCGGCGAGTTTTCTGCATCATATATAAAGTTCAACGAAGGACCTGAAACCAACATACAGCAATGAAAGCTGACTAACTTAGACAACGATCACATGTGCAGCTCTGGTGAATCAGAACCTCAGATTATATTACACAAATCCTGCACCTTAAAGGCACGACTGCTTTCTGTTTCCATTCCCAAAACTCACTGAGTGTCCCCATGACTGTACCCCCAATCAGGATTTCCCCTCCTGCAAGCTGAGAAACATCACATTGAAAAATAATCCTGAGCTCTCAAACCTTCTTCATTTCACATGAGCACACTGATTCAGCTTCTGTGTGAAGGTTTTAATAGTCAACTTCCACATTCTCTTCAGTGTATTTGACAGCTGCTTCATTAGGCGACCCTGCACATCAATAAACACGTATAAACACAACAGAGAGAGAGAACTGTGAGTGAGAATTAACAGTTCTGCAGCCTGAAATCTGAAACACATATTGTTTTTAGATGTGTTCCCCTATAAAATGACATCACCTGGTTTCCTGCACCATTTCAAACTATTCTCCACCTTCGCTTCCCTCCTCATTCCTCCTCCACCCCCACCTCCCTCTTCCCTCTCCGCAGATGACTTTCTGGCCGCCTTTGAAGGAAAGGTGGCTACAATCCGAACTCCTTTGCCCATCCAGTGAGCCCCCCAACCCCCGGCACAAACCCACAGCCACACTGACCTCCTTTGAAATGCTGGAGGACTCCGATGTATTACAACTCATCACCTCTCATCGTGCAACCACCTGTCCACTTGACCCCATCCCATCTAAAGTTCTCCAATCCATTTCCAGCGAGCTCCTTCCCTATCTGTCCTCTATTGTTAATTCCTCCCTCTCCTCTGGTCGTGTTCCCTCTGTTTTTAAGATGGCTCGTGTTACCCCACTTCTCAAAAACCCACCTCAGACCCCTCCGATGTAATGAATTATCGACCCGTATTGCTTCTACCCTTTCTGTCCAAAACCCTTGAACGAGCAGTTCTTAAACAACAAACCTCTTTTCTCCATCAGAACAACCTGCTAGACCCTCACCAGTCTGGCTTCCGATCCGGGCACTCAACAGAGACTGCACTCCTAGCTGTGACGGAGGCACTTGCCACTGCAAGAGCCTCACGCCTCTCCTCTGTCCTGATCCTTCTTGACCTGTCTGCAGCTTTTGACACGGTCAACCATAAAATACTCCTCTCCACCTTGGCTGGGATGGGAATTGCCGGGACTGCCCTGTCTTGGTTCGCTTCCTATCTTGCAGATAGGACCTACCAGGTCACCAGGAAGGGATCTGCCTCTGCTTCTCATCCACTTGTTACGGGAGTGCTGCAGGGATCTGTACTGGGTCCTCTGCTGTTCTCCTTATACACCAGATCTCTTGGTTCAGTCATTAATTCACATGGCTTCTCCTATCATTGTTATGCAGATGACACACAACTCTTCTTTTCTTCCCCCCCTCGGCCACACAGGTCTATGATAAGATCTCTTCCTGCCTGGCTGACATCTCCACCTGGATGGCCAGCCACCATCTGAAGCTCAACCTCAACAAAACTGAGCTGCTCTTCTTCTCGTGCAAGACCTCCTTACTTCGTGAGCTCTCAATCACGGTTGATGGCACCACAGTAACTGCCTCTCACTCTGCCAAGAGTTTGGGGGTGGTCCTGGATGACCAATTGGACCTCAAGGAGCACATCAAGGCAACATCACGGTCCTGCAGATTCCTTCTGTACAACATCAGAAGGATTCGACCATATCTGACGACGCACTCCACCCAGCTGCTCATCCAGGCTACGGTGACCTCTCGCCTTGATTACTGCAACTCTCTCCTTGCAAGCCTGCCAGCTTGTGCCATACAGCCACTACAGATGATTCAGAATGCTGCTGCCCGACTCATCTACAACCTCCCCAAATTCTCCCACGTCACTCATCTGCTGCAATCACTTCACTGGCTACCGGTCGCCGCCAGGATCCGGTTCAAAGCCCTGACCCTTGCCTACACTGCTGCCAACAGGACAGCCCTCATCTACTTGCAGGACATGACTCAATTCTATGTGCCTGCTCGACCACTTCGCTCTGCGGCAGCAGGGCGCCTTGTAACCCCTCCCACCCGCCCAAAGGGATCACAGAGCTTCTCCACCCTAGCTCCCCAGTGGTGGAACGAATTCCCCGTCCCTCTCCGAACCTCCCCCTCACTACCCATCTTCCGCCGTGGCCTGAAGACTCATCTCTTCAGACTATACCTAGACTAACCACCACCACGCTGTATTTCACTCTTTTATCAAAAAAAAAAAAAACCCTTTTCCTGTCACTTGTTACATGTTGCCCCATCCCAACACCTCTTGGTAATTTGTATTTGTCCTAATACTGTAGCTTATTCTTCTGCCTAGTTGGCTTTGCAGATGTTAGGCCAGAATAGTGTTCACTGTTCTCGGCTAGAAATAGCTGACAAAATAAGTATTGTACCTTACTGAACCCGTGTTTAGCAGTTGTCTACGACCATGAAATGCACTTTTTTGTACGTCGCTTTGGTTAAAAGCGTCTGCCAAATGAATGTAATGTAATGTAATGTAATTTCACACACAGTATAATGGAGGCCAGCAGGAGAGGAGCAGCTCCCAGACCGAATACCAGTCTACCTCTGGAGAGACACAGAGATGAGGGATATGTGGAGGATATAAACCTGTGCATATACAAGAATATATGGCGTGACAGGGTGGTAATCGGAACCCATGAAGTGGTTAATAGCTCTTATACTATGTATAACAACTAAAATGCGTGGGAAAATTTAAATAAAAAGGTATTTTTAAAGACATTTTATTAATTACAAAACTAACCCCATTATGTACACATCTGCCACTTTACTAAATATGGTTTCTTTGGTAATGATAAACCAGTTTCTCTTTTCTATGTATGCAGAGTAGTCTCACTATCAGCCATCAAAAATATAAGAAAAGAGAAAAGACATTAAACAATGAAAAACAAAGTTCACAACTATTGTCATGGTGCATTTAGCAACTGGTATAGTGGGAAAACAGACAGCAGTATCATATATTCTAATCCACATAACTACGATACGTTAATATCTCCAAGCTTAATAAATGCTGGACCCCTGACCACAAAAATGTGAAATGGGTTGAAACTGAGATATTTTCTGGTTAAAAAAAACGCTTTCTATCTGCACAACTTAGCGGTTGATTTTATTAAATAACATGGTGTTAAGTTTCCTTTTACATCAGGATTTCTAAGTCAACAAATTGAAAGTTTTCGCGTAGTGATTTAGAACCATAATGAGGCAAAATTACCCACATTGCCATGCCTATACACAAACACAAATAAAACGATTGGTTGACATGGCTGTCAACCAATCGGAATTAAATATTTGTCTAAGCCATAATATATATTGTTAGACTGTTTGTTGCTCCTATGTATGGTAAGTGAATGGAAAGCAATGTAAATATTTTAAGGATAAAGTTTTATATATAATTTGAAAGAGACTCACCTGCAACAGTCAGAGTGATGGAGTCGCTGCGCTGTGATGTCACATTTCTCCCTCCAGCCTCCCTCACACCAGTACTGCCCCTGGTCAGACCCAGCAGCCCCAGTGATGTTTACACTGTACTCTTTAGAGAGAGATGTGGCTGTCTGGTTATGGTCTCTGTACCAGAAATGTGTCCAGTTGCTGTAGGAGTCCACCTCACAGCTCAGTGTGACGGTCTCTCCATTGTACAGTGGGCGCCATTTTGGCTTCACGATCAGAGTGGCCTTAGGCAGGGCTGTGGAAAGGAGACAGACTGGGTCACAGTTTCTTCTGTCAGAATTTAGAGATGACTGAGGAGGAAACAGTTGTGCATAAATTGCAAGGAAAAATAACTAGAAATATACATTTTCTTTGACTCTATAGGTGGTCCTGCACAATATTCCATAAATATTAAAATTTTAAGCATTTCACCCAAAATAAATTATATATGTGAAATAATAATCCAAATATTTTTATTCTCTATAGTGTGAGCATAAGTTGAGTTTCATTGAAATTTGGATAATTACACAAAGCCTCCAGCACTGCTGAATTCATCAGAATGCCAATAACATAATGGTGTGGAATGTTTTCATGACACACATTAGGCCAAATAATAACTGACCATCATTTGAGTGCCGGAGATTAGTTGAGTATCGTATCTGACCATGTGCATCCCTTTATGACTACAGTCTACCTGTATTCAAGTGGATATTTCCAGCAGTAATGAGTATTTTCACAAAGCTCATGTCTCCTCTAGCTGGTTCAATAAACAAGATGATGACTTAATTTTATTCCAATGACATGCATATTCCGCAGATCTCAATCCAATAGAGCATGTGACATATCTAAATTGAAAGCCTACCTGAGACTCACCTGCAACAGTGATGGAGTCGCTGCGTTGTGATGTCACATTTCTCCCCTCCAGCTTCCCCTCACACCAGTACTGCCCCTGGTCAGACCCAGCAGCACCAGGGATGGTGAGTCTGTTACCAGTTACACTGTGACCAGCAGTCTGAGACACAGCCATCTGGGTCTGGTCTTTGTACCAGAAATGTGTCCAGTTGCTGTAGGAGTCCACCTCACACCTCAGAATGACGGTCTCTCCACTGTACAGTGGACACCATTTTGGCTCTACAGTCAGAGAGGCATTAGGCAGGGCTGTGGAAAGGAGACAGACTGGGTCACAGTTTCTTCTGTCAGAATGTAGAAGTGACTGAGGAGGAAACAGTTGTGTATAAAATGCAAGGGAAAAAGAACCATGTCAGAAAGATTAATTATCTTTGAGACAATAGGTGGTCCTGCGCAATATTTCATAAAATATAAATATTTGAAGCATAACTTCAAAAGTAAATTATATATGTGAAATCATTCACAGAATATTTTTATTCTCTATAGTGTGAGCATAAGTTGAATATCATTGAAATTAGGATAATTATACAAAGTCACTAGCACAGCTGAGTTCATTAGAATCCCAATAACATGTATGAAATTTACAGAGAGTGGTGCAATAAACAAAAAAAATCCAGTGAGTGGCAGTTCTGTGGGTGAAAACACCTTATTAATGACAGCGTGGGAAAAATGGGCAGACTCATTCAAGCTAGCAGAAAGGCCACAAATGGTTAAATAACAGCTATTTACAACAGTGCTGCGCAGAAGGACATCTCTGAATACACAACCCAAAACTAAACAATTGAAGAATGGATAAATGTCTGGTCTGACGAATCTCAATTTCTGCTACGACACGTACATAGATGGTAGGGTCTGAATTTGGCAAAACAGGGTGAATCCATACTGCATAAAAATCCCATCCTGTTTTGTGTCAGCAGTAACAGCTGTTAGTGGTAGTGTAATAGTGTGGGCAATGTTTTGTGGCACACACGTTAGGCCCCTTAATACCAACTGAGCATCAATTGAGTGCCAGAACATACTTAAGCATTGTAGCAGACCATGTGCATCCCTTTATGACCACAGTCTACCTTTTATCAAGTTGATACTTACAGCAGGTAATGTGCCTTGTCACAAAGCACACGTTACCTGCAGCTGGTTCCACAAACAAGACGGCGACTTCATTTAACTCCAATGACTTGCACAGTCCCCGGATCTGAATCCAATAGAGCATGTGACATATCCAAATTGAAAGCATACCTGAGACTCACCTGCAACAGTCAGATTGATGGAGTCGCTGCGCTGTGATGTCACTTTTCTCCCCTCCAGCCTCCCCTCACACCAGTACTGCCCCTGGTCAGACCCAACAGCACCAGGGATGGTGAGTCTGTTACCAGTTACACTGTGACCAGCAGTCTGAGACATAGCCATCTGGGCCTGGTCTTTGTACCAGGAATATATCCAGTTGCTGTAGGAGTCCACCTCACACCTCAGGGTGATGGTCTCTCCATTGTACAGTGGGCGCCATTTTGGCTCTACAGTCAGAGTGGCTTTAGGCAGTGCTGTAGAAACAAACAGGCTGGGTCACAGTTCTGTTGTCATGCCAGTATTTTTATGACTATGGAAAAAACAAATCACCCTAAATGAAGGACAAAAACCAGGGCTGCTGCATTCCTATTTTCAATGACATTAAGAGAAGATATTCAAAAATCAGAAATGAAAAAGCTCTAATCCTGATCGTAATGGTACAAGAATTAAACTAAGAAACAGGATCCCAGAATAATCACAGCAGTTGGGCCCAGTGCATTATGGGAATGTGCCAATTTTGCACACTGAATAATGCCTCTCAGCACTCACCTGATACCAGTACGTGGGTTGGGTAACTGTACTCTGTGTTCTAATCAGCACTCACCTGATACCTGTTTGTGGGTGGGGTTACTGTACTCTGTGTTCTAATAAGCACTCACCTGATACCTGTATGTGGGTGGGCTAACTGTACTCTGTGTACCAGACTGGGTCTCCCCCCTGTGTGTGTTAGAGGAGCAACACTGAGGGTGTAAGAGCCTTTAGATGTTCTGGAAATATGGGCAATGTCATTTGATCCAGTTCCTTTTTACCAGTAATAATCCCAGCCATCTGAAGTCACTGTAACCTTACAAGAGAGACTGACGTGTTCTCTTGCATATAACTGCCTGTGTGGAGAGACAGTCAGGACAGGCGGGGGTATCTCTATAACAGAGAGAACAGACTGAATCTCTCCCCCAGGTTCCTAATAATGGCATAACCAAACATACAGTGCAAACTGGCTTTAATCTGTGATACAGTAGAACATGCTTCGCTTAACCATGTACTGGGAAAGCATGTGACTGTCTCAGAACGGGTGTGGGCGAGGCTGTGAAGACGGACAGACTGTGTCACAGCTCTAACCGCTCATTACATTACACTACATTACAGGCATTAGCAAATGCTCCTACCCAGAGCGATTTACACAACTTCTACATACAACTTTGCTAGTGGAGTGTAGGCATGACTACAGAGGGACAGGCATGCTCTGATTGGGGTTGAGACAAAGAGCTAAAGCAGTAGGTTCTCTCATTCTGTCATAACAAATAGAAAAGGCTACATTCCATGGATTTAAACTTACAGAAGCTCAAATATTAACAATACAAACAGTGTGACAGTCAGAACCTCAATTCAATTGGTGGTATACCCAGCCCATTTAAGTGAAAATAAGTTAATTTTATATTTGTCTGTAATAAATGAACTGGTACGGGAAGCACAATGTGCACTGGGGAAGATTGAATAAATGTGTTAAATATGGTCTCTCTTTGGGACGAGTGAGACCACCAGTGTTCAGCTGCTGACCAGTTTTGACTCACCTGACACGTTCAGTCTGACAGGATCACTCATGGATTCAGCAGCACAGCTATATACACCACTGTGGGCTTCAGTAACAGGTGCGATGGTGTAGATGTTTTCTTGGGATACGTGCTTTGTCACCCAACCACTTGATTCAGTTCTGTACCATGAGAATCCATGATGTCTGAATGGCCGTCCCAAACACCTGAGAGTGACGGTCTCTCCAGTGAAGAACAGGGGCCAGTTAGGCTGCAGAGTCAGTACATCCTTTGGGCTCCCTGTACAAACAGTGCATGCACTACGTCAGTACATGTGTTTAAATACTCATGTCTGTTTATAGTGTCCTGATTAATGCCTCAGCTTAGTTTAGAACAGAAAAGAACTGCTTCTGTTTGTGATCTCTGTATCACCCCCTACTGTAGGACATGCCTCGAGTCTCACAGAAAAATATTTCTACATTAGCGTCCACATATGCAGTCAAATTAATCACATCATAATACTGTTAGACAGTCTTATTGTGAAACATGCAAGTCAACATATAAAGCATGGAGACATGGTAAAGAGTTTTCGTTTTTTGTTCAACCAAAATTATTATGAGCAAGATACACAATCTAAGCGACTTTGACCATGGTATGATAGCTGGTTCCCGACGTGGTGGTTCCAGCATCTCAGAAACAGCTTTGCTCCTGGGATTTTTATGTAGTACAGTCTCTAGATTTCATTGGGAGTGGTGCAAAAACTCCTGTGAATGGCAGTTCTTTGAGGGCAAACACCTTGCTAATAAGAGAGGCCAGAACAGAATGGGCAGACTCATTCAAGCTAGCAGAAAGGCCACACATGCTCATATAACAGCTGTTTACAACAGAACTGTGTAGAAGGGCATCTCTGAATACCCAACCCAAGACTAACAATTGAAACATGGTACTGTAAGAATTTGGTAAAACAGGATGAATCTATCCTGCTTTGTCTCTGCAGTAACGGCTGGTAGTGGTGGTGTAATGGTGTGGGGAATGTTTTTGTGACACCACTTAGGCCCCTTAATACTACCTAAACATCATTTGAGTGCCAGAACATACTTAAGCATTGTAGCGGACCATATGCATCCCTGTAAGGCCACAGTCTTTCTTTTTTCAAGTGGATACTTCCAATAGGTAATGCATCATGTCACAGACATGGCGGTGACTTCATTTTACTCCAATGACATGCACAGCCCCCAGAACTCAATTTAACAGAGCATGTGACATATCCAAATTGAAAGCGTACCTGAGACTCACCTGCAACAGTCAGATTGATGGAGTCGCTGCGCTGTGATGTCACTTTTCTCCCCTCCAGCCTCCCCTCACACCAGTACTGCCCCTGGTCAGACCCAGCAGCACCAGGGATGGTGAGTCTGTTACCAGTTACACTGTGACCAGCAGTCTGAGACACAGCCATCTGGGCCTGGTCTTTGTACCAGGAATATATCCAGTTGCTGTAGGAGTCCACCTCACACCTCAGGGTGACGGTCTCTCCATTGTACAGTGGGCGCCATTTTGGCTCTACCGTCAGAGTGGCTTTAGGCAGTGCTGTAGAAACAGACAGACTGGGTCACAGATCTGTTGTCATGCCTGTATTTTTATGACTTTGGAAAAACTAATCACCCTAAATGAAGGACAAAAACCAGGGCTGCTGCATTCCTATTTTCAATGACATTAACAGAAGATATTCAAAAATCAGAAATGACAAAGCTCTAATCCTGATCGTAATGGTACAAGAATTAAACTAAGAAACAGGATCCCAGAATAATCACAGCAGTTGGGCCCAGTGCATTATGGGAATGTGCCAATTTGCACACTGAATAATGCCTCTCAGCACTCACCTGATACCTGTATGTGGGTGGGGTAACTATACTCTGTGTTCCAGTCAGTACTCACCTGATACCTGCATGTGGATGGGGTTACTGTACTCTGTGTTCCAATCAGCATTCAACTGAGACCTGTATGTGGGTGGGGCAACTATAATCTGTGTACCAGACTGGGTCTCCCCCCTGTGTGTGTAAGAGGAGCAACACTGAGGGTGTAAGAGCCTTTAGATGTTCTGGAAATATGGGCAATGTCATGTGATCCAGTTCCTTTTTACCAGTAATAATCCCAGCCAGCTGAAGTCACTGTAACTATGCAAGAGAGACTGACATGTTCTCTTGTATATAACTGCCTGTGTGGAGAGACAGTCAGGACAGGCGGGGGTATCTCTATAACAGAGAGAACAGACTGAATCTCTCCCCCAAGTTCCTAATAATGGCATAACCAAACATACAGTGCAAACTGGCTTTAATCTGTGATACAGCAGAACATGGTTCGCTTATCCATGTACTGGAAAAGCATGTGACTATCTCAGAACGGGTGTGGGCGAGGCTGTGAAGACGGACAGACAGTGTCACAGCTCTAACCGCTCATTACATTACACTACATTACAGGCATTCGCAGATGCTCCTACCAGAGCAATTTACACAACTTTTACATACAACTTTGCTAGTGGAGTGTAGACATGACTACAGAGGGACAGGCATGCTCTGATTGGGGTTGAGACAATGAGCTAAAGCAGTAGGTTCTCTCATTCAATCATAACAGATAGAAAAGGCTACGTTCCATGGATTCAAACATACAGAAGCTCAAATATCAACAATACAAACAGTGTGACAGTCAGAAACTGAACTCAATTGGTGGTATACCCAGCCCATTTAAGTGAAAATAAGTTAATTTTATATTTGCCTGTAATAAATGAACTGGTACGGGAAGCACAGTGTGCACGGGGGAAGATTGAATAAATGTGTTAAATATGGTCTCTCTGTGAGATGAGTGAGACCACCAGTGTTCAGCTGCTGACCAGTTTTGACTCACCTGACACGTTCAGTCTGACAGGATCACTCATGGATTCAGCAGCACAGCTATATACACCACTGTGGGCTTCAGTAACAGGTGCGATGGTGTAGATGTTTTCTTGGGAATTGTGCTTCATCACACTAATATCTGATTCATTTCTGTACCACCAGAATCCATAATGTCTGTATGGCCGTCCCAAACACGTGAGAGTGACGGTCTCTCCAGTGAAGAACAGGGGCCGGTTAGGCTGCAGAGTCAGTACATCCTTTGGGCTCCCTGTACAAACAGTGCATGCACTACGTCAGTACATGTGTTTAAATACTCATGACATGTTTATAGTGTCCTGATTAATGCTGTGGCTTCATTCGTTTAGAACAGTAAAGAACTGCTTCTGTTTGTGATCTCTGTATCACCCCCTACTGTAGGACATGCCTCGGGTCTCACAGAATAATATTTCTACCGTCCACATATGCAGTCACATTAATCACATCATAATGCTGTTAGACAGTCTTATTGTGAAGCATGACATTCTGTTATCAATCATACGTTTCACTAAACTGTCTGAATGCGCCATGTCACAAAGCACACGTCACCTCTAGCTGGTTCCACAAACAAGATGACGACTTCATTTTAATCCAATGACCTGCACATTCCCCAGATCTCAATCCAATAGAGCATGTGACATATCCAAATTGAATGAGTACCTGAGACTTACCTGCAACAGTCAGATTGATGGAGTCGCTGCGCTGTGATGTCACTTTTCTTCCCTCCAGCCTCCCCTCACACCAGTACTGCCCCTGGTCAGACCCAACAGCACCAGGGATGGTGAGTCTGTTACCAGTTACACTGTGACCAGCAGTCTGAGACACAGCCATCTGGGCCTGGTCTTTGTACCAGGAATATGTCCAGTTGCTGTAGGAGTCCACCTCACACCTCAGGGTGACGGTCTCTCCATTGTACAGTGGGCGCCATTTTGGCTGTACCGTCAGAGTGGCTTTAGGCAGTGCTGTAGAAACAAACAGACTGGGTCACAGTTCTGTTGTCATGCCAGTATTTTTATGACTATGGAAAAAACAAATCGCTCTAAATGAAGTACAAAATCCAGGGCAGCTGCATTCCTATTTTCAATTATATTAAGATGATAAGAAGATGATATTCAAAAATCAGAAATGAAAAAGCTCTCATCCTGATCGTAATGGTACAAGAATTAAACTAAGAAACAGGACCCCAGAATCATCTCAGCAGTTGGACCCAGTGCATTATGGGAATGTGCCATTTTTGCACACTGAATAATGCCTGTCAGCACTCACCTGATACCTGTATGTGGGTGGGATTACTGTACTCTGTGTTCCAATCAGCACTCACCTGATACCTGTATGTGGGTGGGGTAAATATACTCTGTGTTCCCAACTGAGTCTCCCCCCTGTGTGTGTAAGAGGAGCAACACTGAGGGTGTACAAGCCTTTAGATGTTCTGGAAATATGGGCAATGTCATGTGATCCAGTTCCTTTTTACCAGTAATATTCCCAGCCAGCTGAAGTCACTGTAACCTTACAAGAGAGACTGACATGTTCTCTTGCATATAACTGCCTGTGTGGAGAGACAGTCAGGACAGGTGGTGTTTCTCTATAACAGAGAGAACAGACTGAATCTCTCCCCCAGGTTCCTAATAATGGCATAATCAAACATACAGTGCAAACTGGCTTTAATCTGTGATACAGTAGAACATGGTTCGCTTATCCATGTACTGGGAAAGCATGTGACTATCTCAGAATGGGTGTGGGCGAGGCTGTGAAGACGGACAGACTGTGTCACAGCTCTAACCGCTCATTACATTACACTACATTACAGGCATTCTCAGATGGTTCTACCCAGAGCGATTTACACAACTTCCACATACAACTTTGCTAGTGGAGTGTAGACATGACTACAGAGGGACAGGCATGCTCTGATTGGGGTTGAGACAAAGAGCTAAAGCAGTAGGTTCTCTCATTGTCATAACAGATAGAAAAGGCCACATTCCATGTATTAAAACCTACAGAAGCTCAAATATTAACAATACAAACAGCGTGACAGGCAGAAACTCAACTCAATTGGTGGTATACGCAGCCCATTTAAGTGAAAATAAGTTAATAAATTAAAACTATATTTTTATATTTGCCTGTAATAAATGAACTGGTACGGGATGCACAATGTGCACTGGGGAAGATTGAATAAATGTGTTAAATATGGTCTCTCTGTGGGATGAGTGAGACCACCAGTGTTCAGCTGCTGACCAGTTTTGACTCACCTGACACGTTCAGTCTGACAGGACCACTCGTGGAATCAGCCTCACAGATGTATACACCACTGTGGGCTTCAGTAACAGGTGCGATGGTGTAGATGTTATCCTGGGACGCGTGCTTTAGCAGCCGACTATCTGATTCATATCTGAACCACACAAATCCATAATGTTTGAATGGCCGTCCCGAACACGTGAGAGTGACGGTCTCTCCAGTGAAGAACAGGGGCCAGTTAGGCTGCAGAGTCAGTACAGCCTTTGGGCTCCCTGTACAAACAGTGCATGCACTACGTCAGTACATGTGTTTAAATACATGACATGTATTTAAATGACATGTTTATAGTGATTAATGCTGTAGCATTATTATTTTAGAACAGTAATGAACTGATTCTGTTTGTGATCTCTGTATCACCCCCTACTGTAGGACATGCCTTGAGTCTCACAGAATAATATTTCTACATTACCGTCCACATGTGCAGTCACATTAATCACATCATAATGCTGTGAGACCGTCTTATTGTGAAGCATGACATTCTGTTATCAATCATAAGTTTCACTAAACTGTCTGAATAAGGTTATTCTCTGATAAATTATCAGGTAACAGAAGGTTGGGTTTGTTTTAAAATCTAGTAACACTCACCCAGTCTTGTCATTAGACTCAGCACTGTAAAAAAAAAAAAAAAGAAAGACAGGAATCATTGGCATCATCATCGAAATGGCCAAAGAAATGCAATAAGTGCAAGAAAAATACAAAACCATAAATATATTCCATATAAAGCCTAAATACATCCCCATCATTGCTGTTTGATTTCAAGATGTCATCCGTGCAGTACTGTGGAAGTTTGGTAAACTCAGGTCCACCAGTCAGTGTTTGAGTTCGGCTATGAACAGTTTGAATGGAAAGTATATCCGTTTGTGTGAACATATTTGAAGCCTTTACATGTTCTGTGCAAAAATACACTGAAAGTTCTGGTTAAAAAGCCAGTTACATATCACCACCAACATGCTATTAAGTACAATTGTTTTACCTTTTATCATGTAATTTTTTGTTTTATTATTTTATTTGTAGCACAATATGCTAGATTGGTACCTTTTGCGATTATTTTTTTATTTTTATTTTACTGCTAGAGTGTATTGATGGACACCAACTTTTTTATTCTAATTGCAAATTGCTGCTTGTACATATTTTTTGTAAATTTTCCCACTTTCCCACCGGCCGAGGGACTACTGATGAAATTTAGTTATCAAGCTAATTCTGGGGCAGTTACTATCTGTCCAATGTCTCTTTCAAATAACAAATAAATAAAATTGTATTTCTTCTTTCACAAAACATTGCTAGTGATCATTCAAGGTATGTTATCTACTGAAGCAAAAGCATACTTCTTCACTCATACTTTTCTTCTTTTCCCATAACGCAGGTCATTCCAATGCAGCCCAAACTCTGTAGAGCATTTTAGTATTAGCGAGGTCAAATTATACTTATTTATTTAAGCAATACTTAACAAATGTGTTGTTGTGGTTTATTTATATCAATCAAAGGCAAATTTCACCACAAAAACATACTTATCTGTTAAAAACCTTTACATTAAAAAACTGATTAGGTAGTACTCACAGATCAATGTGACCCCTCTGTTTGCCTGCATGATTCAAGAGGAAGGTTAGTGCTTCAACTTCAGTGATCAAAAGAGTGCTAAAAAAGAAACCCCTGGGCTATTATACATACTGTACAGCACCTCTAATGCATTCGTTTCTTATCTGCTTGTGTGAACTGCAAGTTGCGAAAAAATTCCCACAAAGCTCCCACCCTTCTACTTCATCACTGCTTTACCTTCCGCTTTTCTGTAACTAAAATCAACTAAATTTAAATATATATCTGCAGAAGATCACTCTTTCATTTCCTCTATACTGACAAAAAGCCACCAACAACAGAAGCCAGAAAACACACAGGCACTCACAGTGCCAAACAGAGAATAAACTATCCAAACTTGTATGTGAGTTGTGTAGGCTCGAGACAACTCTAAGTACCTGTATGAGTTGTACTGCAGTTGATGACAGATGAATCCTGTGAAGAGTTGTGAAGGAGAACCCTAAAACTACAGTCAGTGATGTCACCAGCAGTCTCCAGAGGGCAAGGGTAAAAATATAGCAAGACGCCAAATGCAGAAGACTCTGGGAGCAGAATTATAGAGGCTAAACAGATAAATGCAAAACCTCACATCAACATCAAGAATCAAAAGGCCAGATTAGAATTTGCCAAAAAATACAAAGACAAGCCTGACGAGTTTTGAAGCAGTTTTATGAACAGATGAGACAAAAAAATAAAAAAATTAAAACCAAAGCAATGGAAAGCTGAAAGTGTGGAGGAAAGAACTTCTGCTTTTTAATTGTAATCTTTTTTTTTTTACTTTTACACTGCTGAAAATAGGGGGACTCAACACAAAGACAGCAGTTTCTGTGAAATGGTAACACACATACCATGATATTAAAAGCTGACTGTACTTTTGTCTCATATTCAAATCCAATTACTGTAAGCACAGAGCAAAAATAACCAATTTCCATCTACTATTACAACACTTTTTGGGGGCTCTGTTCATGAGAGCAAAAATAAGGAAGTAGGTCCTGCACAGCAAACCAGCTTTTTGTTTTCTTCTCTTCTATTTTTATAAACTAAAGAAAAATGCGGAACTTCACTTGTTATTGCAGGGAATCAGAGTGACTTTAGGGCATCACCTTGCTTAAATGCACTGGTCCTCTGTGAAATGAAACACTGCATGGTCTAAAAAACCCAACTGTGCCAGAGCTGACTGTGAATGTTGGACCTGCAGGGCAGCTCATAATTGGCTAGAGTGAAGCCCTGGGAGTATGTGATTGGCTACTTGAAAAGATGGGGATGCTTGTCTGTGCACTAAAAAACGTACACAAGATTGAGGTGCTAGTCTGTGTGCTTACAAACTTACACAGGATGGGGTGCATTAAAGTTCCAGTGCATGTCCCTCTGACATTTACTTGAAAACAGAAGCTATTGTAAAATCATTTGGCCAGCAGGTGGGTCACTTGAGCAATAAAATAATCCGTTGAGCTAAAAAAATAAATAAATACTGTACTAATTTGGCTCCTGACTAATCTTTAGGGTACGCTCTACTATACAAAATTTTCTACTATCCGGCACCACAAATTTCCTGATGATGATGGAGAGTAGAAATTCTACTATAATGACCTCTGCAAAAACAATGCACAACAATGCCCAGTCAAAGCCCAACATCTGGCCACCATGCTCCGTCAGCCCAGAGAGAAGTCTAACTGGCTCCACCCTTCTTGCATATGCAGACTTCATGGCTGCTTGGCCACAGAATCAGTTGTGTTCTGTCTGTTTCTCCAGGCTTGGGAGCTGATTTTTGAGATCACCAAATCTCATATTCAACCATACAATGACACCGTCATACCAACAGGCTCTTTGGAAATGCTGCACAAACAAAGGCCTTAGTGAGAGCAATTGTGTAAATCAATTGTCTGGTTCGACCAAAATTGAGCCTTTTGGTCATGAACAGAAACTTGGCAAAGTAAGAGTCAACTGCCTCTGAAATCATACTGTAACCACACTATTTCTGCAACTTAAACCCTAAAGTTTATTATGTAACTCTGTTTGAATGCTAAATGATGAATGGAAAATTATTTACAGAAATATTATTCACAAGTTGATCATGTTGCCTGAGGTGTAATTTGCATTAGAAATTTACATCACTCTAGCATGCCCAGCTGAACTACGCTGACCTGAAGAAAGCTGTGAAAGTTACACATTTAACTGTGACACTGAGAAGCTCTCAGAGTGACTGCCATCCCCTCTGAAATCGCAGAGTATCCTAACCCAGACAGAGCTGCAGGAAGCTGCAACAGTTACCATGTGCGTCTGCATTTTAGTGCCATGCTCCTCTGTCCTCTGCTCGAGATATAGTCGGAGCTGCAGGTTGGAGACGCTCGCGTGGTTTCTGTACTCTGATCACATGCTCATGAAGGGAAGCTAACGAGCCGCAGCATCCGCTATATTGGTACTTTAATTTTTTTTTTTAGAGGAGGTAATCAGAGAAGTATGACATCCCTGTGTATGTTATAACCATTCTGCAGCTTTCCCCCTGTGTGTGGCAGGAAAATAACAGTGTGTGCATATGCCATTGTGCATGTGTGATGCAGCACTTTCTTCCTCTGGAGAAATGTGAAAGTCCGTATGTTTGTGTTTATAGTCAGGTAAACAGCTAGGTGTCCATTCCATGTCAGGGAGCTTATAAAAAACAAAGGTTATCTCAATAAGTTATTATTTAAGTGCGTTATATCAACGTTTATTGTGTTGTATACATTTCATTGATTCCTATTAGAAATGTTTCATAACATGCATTATGCATCCTGAGGTCTCCTGTACGCGAGCGTTATACATCAGCCCTGAACCAGGAGTGACCGCTGTCCATTGAGCACCACGCGTCAACAGAACCCTAGGGCACTTTAAAACTATATGATCCTTATGTAGGCATTTGAACGGATACTGCTTTAAAGCAACATCGGTTCAGAAAGTACAGAAAATGTAATGAACTTCCAAAGACACTGCTATTATGTTAGCATGAGCGATAGCACAGTATAATGAGTAGAACTGGTCTTGTAACCCAAAGGTCACAGGTTTGATTCCCGTGTAGGACACAGCCGTTGTACCCTTGAGCAAGGTACCTAGCCTCCATTGTTTCAGTATAGGTCCAGCTGTATAAATGGATCCAATGTAGTTGCAATATAAAAGTTGTGTAAGTCGCTCTGGATAACAGTGTCTGCTAAATGCCGGTAATGTAAATCACTTGTAGTCTACTTCCTCAAAAATGCTTGCCAAGCCAACAGCCTATCCCTTCATTGCCCTGGCCAATTGATGGTGAACAATTATTTAAGATCAAATTAAATTCAGCTATTCTCATTTTTTATTTATGATGGCCTATTTATTTTTCATATGTGATTACACTTAGTTATCATCAAAAACTTCATCATGCAAGGACAGAAATACCGCAACTAATAACATTTTTAATGACCTGTGGGGATGCTACATTACACATACGTTTATTTTTTTTTCATTTATTTCATATGTTAACAAAATAAAGAAGGAACAAAAAAGAACACACTTTAAAGTCCATTTAATGTAATACTAATAAAAGCAGACACATGAAATGCATGTTGAACATGTTGCAGAGTCTCAGCTGTTTAGGCTGTATGTAAGCTTGCGGCAATTTTACTACATAATATATAGAGTTCAACGTAGGACCTGAAACAAACACACAGCAATCAAAGCTAACTAGCTTAGACAAAGATCACAAGTGCAGCTCTGGTGAATCAGAACCTCAGATATATTATACAGATCCTGCACTCTAAAGGCACGACTGCTTCATTCCCAAAACTCAGTGAGTGTCCCCATAACTGCACCCCCAATCAGGATTTCCCCTCCTGCAAGCTGAGAAGCATCACATTGAAAAATAATCCTGAGCTCTCAAATGTTCTTCATTTGACATGAGCACACTGATCCAGCTTCTGTGTGAAGGTTTTATAAGTCAACTTCCACATTCTCTTCGGTGTATTTGACAGCTGCTTCATTAGGCGACCCTGCACATCAATAAACACGTATAAACACAACAGAGGGAGAGAACGGTGAGTGAGAATGAACAGTTCTGCAGCCTGAAATCTGAAACACATATTGTTTTTAGATGTGTTCCCCTATAAAATGACATCACCTGGTTTCCTGCACCATTTCAAACTATTCTCCACCTTCTCTTCCCTCCTCATTCCTCCTCCACCCCCACCTCCCTCTTCCCTCTCCGCAGATGACTTTCTGGCTGCCTTTGAAGGAAAGGTGGCTACAATCCGGAACTCCTTCGCCCATCCAGTGAGCCCCCCAACCCCCCGGGACAAACCCACAGCCACACTGACCTCCTTTGAAATGCTGGAGGACTCCGATGTATTACAACTCATCACCTCTCATCGTGCAACCACCTGTCCACTTGACCCCATCCCATCTAAAGTTCTCCAATCCATTTCCAGCGAGCTCCTTCCCTATCTGTCCTCTATTGTTAATTCCTCTCTCTCCTCTGGTCATGTTCCCTCTGTTTTTAAGATGGCTCGTGTTACCCCACTTCTCAAAAAACCCACCTCAGACCCCTCCGATGTAACGAATAATCGACCCGTATCGCTTCTACCCTTTCTGTCCAAAACCCTTGAACGACCAGTTCTTGAACTAACCTCTTTTCTCCATCAGAACAACCTGCTAGACCCTCACCAGTCTAGCTTCCGATCAGGGCACTCAACAGAGACTGCACTCCTAGCTGTGACGGAGGCACTTGCCACTGCAAGAGCCTCACGCCTCTCCTCTGTCCTGATCCTTCTTGACCTGTCTGCAGCTTTTGACATGGTCAACCATAAAATACTCCTCTCCACCTTGGCTGGGATGGGAATTGCCGGGACTGCCCTGTCTTAGTTCGCTTCCTTTCTTGCAGATAGGACCTACCAGGTCACCTGGAAGGGATCTGCCTCTGCTTCTCATCCACTCAGGGATCTGTACTGGGTCCTCTGCTGTTCTCCTTATACACCAGATCTCTTGGTTCAGTCATTAATTCACATGGCTTCTCCTATCATTGTTATGCAGATGACACACAACTCTTCTTTTCTTTCCCCCCCTCGGCCACACAGGTCTATGATAAGATCTCTTCCTGCCTGGCTGACATCTCCACCTGGATGGCCAGCCACCATCTGAAGCTCAACCTCAACAAAACTGAGCTGCTCTTCTTCCCGTGCAAGACCTCCTTACTTCGTGAGCTCTCAATCACGGTTGATGGCACCACAGTAACTGCCTCTCACTCTGCCAAGAGCTTGGGGGTGGTCCTGGATGACCAACTGGACCTCAAGGAGCACATCAAGGCAACATCACGGTCCTGCAGATTCCTTCTGTACAACATCAGAAGGATTCGACCATACCTGACGACGCACTCCACCCAGCTGCTCGTCCAGGCTACGGTGACCTCTCGCCTTGATTACTGCAACTCTCTCCTTGCAAGCCTGCCAGCTTGTGCCATACAGCCACTACAGATGATTCAGAATGCCGCTGCCCGACTCACCTACAACCTCCCCAAATTCTCCCACGTCACTCCTCTTCACTGGCTACCGGTCGCCGCCAGGATCCGGTTCAAAGCCCTGACCCTTGCCTACACTGCTGCCAACAGGACAGCCCCCATCTACTTGCAGGACATGACTCAATTCTATGTGCCTGCTCGACCACTTCGCTCTGCGGCAGCAGGGCGCCTTGTAACCCCTCCCACCCGCCCAAAGGGATCACAGAGCTTCTCCACCCTAGCTCCCCAGTGGTGGAACGAACTCCCCGTCCCTCTCCGAACCTCCCCCTCACTACCCATCTTCCGCCGTGGCCTGAAGACTCATCTCTTCAGACTATACCTAGACTAACCACCACCACGCTGTATTTCACTCTTTTATCAAAAATAAAAAAACCCTTTTCCTGTCACTTGTTACATGTTGCCCCATCCCAACACCTCTTGGTAATTTGTATTTGTCCTAATACTGTAGCTTATTCTTCTGCCTAGTTGGCTTTGCAGATGTTAGGCCAGAATAGTGTTCACTGTTCTCGGCTAGAAATAGCTGTACAAAATAAGTATTGTACCTTACTGAACCCGTGTTTAGCAGTTGTCTACGACCATGAAATGCACTTTTTTGTATGTCGCTTTGGATAAAAGCGTCTGCCAAATGAATGTAATGTAATGTAATGTAATTTCACACACAGTATAATGGAGGCCAGCAGGAGAGGAGCAGCTCCCAGACCGAATACCAGTCCACCTCTGGAGAGACACAGAGATGAGGGATATGTGGAGGATATAAACCTGTGCATATACAAGAATATATGGCGTGACAGGGTGGTAATCGAAACCCATGAAGTGGTTAATATCTCTTATACTATGTATAACAACTAAAATGCGTGGGGAAATTTAAATAAAAAGGTATTTTTAAAGACATTTTATTAATTACAAAACTAACCCCATTATGTACACATCTGCCACTTCACTAAATATGGTTTCTTTGGTAATGATAAACCAGTGTTTCGCTTTTGTATGCGGAGTAGTCTCACTATCAGCCATCAAAAATATAAGAAAAGAGAAAAGACATTAAACAATGAAAAACAAAATTCACAACTATTGTCATGGTGCATTTAGCAACTGGTATAGTGGGAAAACAGTCAGCTGTATCATATATTCTAATACACATAACTACGATACGTTAATATCTTCAAGCTTAATAAATGCTGCACCCCTGACCACAAAAATGTGAAATGTGTTGAAACTGAGATATTTTCTGGATAAAAAAACGCTTTCTATCTGCACAACTTAGCGATTGATTTTTTTAAATAACATGGTGTTAAGTTTCCTTTTACATCAGGATTTCTAAGTCAACAAATTGAAGTTTTCGCGCTGTGATTTAGAACCATAATGAGGCAAAATTACCCACATTGCCATGCCTATACACAAACACGAATTAAACGATTGGTTGACATGGCTGTCAACCAATCGGAATTAAATATTTGTCCAAGCCATATTATATATTGTTATACTGTTTGATGCTCCTATGTATGGTAAGTGAATGGAAAGCAATGTAAATATTTTAAGGATAAAGTTTTATATATAATTTGAAAGAGACTCACCTGCAACAGTCAGAGTGATGGAGTCGCTGCGCTGTGATGTCACATTTCTCCCCTCCAGCCTCCCCTCACACCAGTACTGCCCCTGGTGAGACCCAGCAGCCCCAGTGATGTTTACACTGTACTCTTTAGAGAGAGATGTGGCTGTCTGGTTATGGTCTCTGTACCAGAAATGTGTCCAGTTGCTGTAGGAGTCCACCTCACAGCTCAGTGTGACGGTCTCTCCATTGTACAGTGGGCGCCAATTTGGCTTCACGATCAGAGTGGCCTTAGGCAGGGCTGTGGAAAGGAGACAGACTGGGTCACAGTTTCTTCTGTCAGAATTTAGAGATGACTGAGGAGGAAACAGTTGTGCATAAATTGCAAGGAAAAATAACTAGAAATATAAATTTTCTTTGACTCTATAGGTGGTCCTGCACAATATTCCATAAATATTAAAATTTTAAGCATTTCACCCAAAATAAATTATATATGTGAAATAATAATCCAAATATTTTTATTCTCTATAGTGTGAGCATAAGTTGAGTTTCATTGAAATTTGGATAATTACACAAAGCCTCCAGCACTGCTGAATTCATCAGCATGCCAATAACATAATGGTGTGGAATGTTTTCATGACACACATTAGGCCCCATAATAACTGACCATCATTTGAATGCCGGAGATTACTTGAGTATCGTATCTGACCATGTGCATCCCTTTATGACTACAGTCTACCTGTATTCAAGTGGATATTTCCAGCAGGTAATGAGTATTTTCACAAAGCTCATGTCTCCTCTAGCTGGTCCAATAAACAAGATGATGACTTAATTTTATTCCAATGACATGCATATTCCCCAGATCTCAATCCAATGGAGCATGTGACATATCCAAATTGAAAGCGTACCTGAGACTCACCTGCAACAGTCAGATTGATGGAGTCGCTGCGCTGTGATGTCACTTTTCTCCCCTCCAGCCTCCCCTCACACCAGTACTGCCCCTGGTCAGACCCAACAGCACCAGGGATGGTGAGTCTGTTACCAGTTACACTGTGACCAGCATTCTGAGACATAGCCATCTGGGCCTGGTCTTTGTACCAGGAATATATCCAGTTGCTGTAGGAGTCCACCTCACACCTCAGGGTGATGGTCTCTCCATTGTACAGTGCGTGCCATTTTGGCTCTACAGTCAGAGTGGCTTTAGGCAGTGCTGTAGAAACAAACAGGCTGGGTCACAGTTCTGTTGTCATGCCAGTATTTTTATGACTATGGAAAAAACAAATCACCCTAAATGAAGGACAAAAACCAGGGCAGCTGCATTCCTATTTTCAATGACATTAAGAGAAGATATTCAAAAATCAGAAATGAAAAAGCTCTAATCCTGATAGTAATGGTACAAGAATTAAACTAAGAAACAGGATCCCAGAATAATCACAGCAGTTGGGCCCAGTGCATTATGGGAATGTGCCAATTTTTGCACACTGAATAATGCCTGTCAGCACTCACCTGATACCAGTACGTGGGTTGGGTAACTGTACTCTGTGTTCTAATCAGCACTCACCTGATACCTGTTTGTTGGTGGGGTTACTGTACTCTGTGTTCTAATAAGCACTCACCTGATACCTGTATGTGGGTGGGCTAACTGTACTCTGTGTACCAGACTGGGTCTCCCCCCTGTGTGTGTAAGAGGAGCAACACTGAGGGTGTAAGAGCCTTTAGATGTTCTGGAAATATGGGCAATGTCATTTGATCCAGTTCCTTTTTACCAGTAATAATCCCAGCCAGCTGAAGTCACTGTAACCTTACAAGAGAGACTGACGTGTTCTCTTGCATATAACTGCCTGAGTGGAGAGACAGTCAGGAGAGGTGGGGTTTCTCTATAACAGAAAGAACAGACTGAATCTCTCCCCTAGGTTCCTAATAATGGCATAATCAAACATACAGTGCAAACTGGCCTTAATCTGTGATACAGCAGAACATGGTTCGCTTATCCATGTACTGGGAAAGCATGTGACTATCTCAGAACGGGTGTGGGCGAGGCTGTGAAGGCGGACAGACTGTGTCACAGCTCTAACCGCTCATTACATTACACTACATTACAGGCATTCGCAGATGCTCCTACCCAGAGCAATTTACACAACTTATATATACAAATTTGCTAGTGGAGTGTAGACATGACTACAGAGGCACAAGCATGCTCTGATTGGGGTTGAAACAAAGAGCTAAAGCAGTAGGTTCTCTCATTGTCATAACAGATAGAAAAGGCTACATTCAATGGATTAAAACATACAGATGCTCAAATATTAACAATACAAACAGTGTGACAGTCAGAAACTCAACCCAATTGGTGGTATTCCCAGCCCATTTTAGTGAAAATAAGTTAATTTTATATTTGCCTGTAATAAATGAACTGGTACGGGAAGCACGATGTGCACTGGGGAAGATTGAATAAATGTGTTAAATATGGTCTCTCTGTGGGACGAGTGAGACCACCAGTGTTCAGCTGCTGACCAGTTTGGACCCACCTGACACGTTCAGTCTGACAGGATCACTCCTGGATTCAGCAGAACACGTGTATACACCACTGTGGGCTTCAGTTACAGGTGCGATGGTGTAGATGTTTTCATGGGATGTGTGCTTTGTCACAAGACTATTTGATTCATTTCTGTACCATACGAATCCATAATGTCTGAATGGCCGTCCTGTACACCTGAGAGTGACGGTCTCTCCAGTGAAGAACAGGGGCCAGTTAGGCTGCAGAGTCAGTACATCCTTTGGGCTCCCTGTACAAACAGTGCATGCACTACGTCAGTACATGTGTTTAAATACTCATGACATGTTTATAGTGTCCTGATTAATGCTGTGGCTTCATTTTTTTAGAAGAGTAAAGAACTGCTTCTGTTTGTGATCTCTGTATCACCCCCTACTGTAGGACCTGCCTCGAGTCTCACAGAATAATATTTCTACATTACCGTCAAATTAATCACGTCATAATGCTGTGAGACAGATTTATTGTGAAGCATGACATTCTGTTATCAATCGTAAGTTTCACTAAACTGTCTGAATAAGGTTTTTCTCTGATAAATTATCAGGTAACAAAAGGTGGGGCTTGTTTTAAAATCTAGTAACACTCACCCAGTCTTGTCATTAGACTCAGCACTGTAAAAAAATAAAGACAGGAATCATTGACATCGTCATCGAAATGGCCAAAGAAATGCAATAAGTGCAAGAAAAATACAAAACTATAAATATGTTCCAAATAAAGTCTAAATACATCCCCATCATTTGATTTCAAGCTGTTTGATTTCAAGATGTCATTCATGCAGTACTTTGGAAGTTGGGTAAACTCAGGTCCAACAGTCAGTGTTTGAGTTCGGCAATGATCAGTTTGAATGGAAAGTATATCTGTTTGTCTGAACATATTTGAAGCCTTTACATGTTCTGTGCAAAAATACACTGAAAGTTTTGGTTAAAAAGCCAGTTACATATCACCAGTGTCATATTAGTAAGTGCAGTTATTTTACCTTTTATCATGTAATTTTTTGTTTTATTACTTTATTTGTAGCACAATATGCTACAGTGGCACATTTTGCGATTATTTATATATTTTTATTTTACTGCTAGAGTGTATTGATGCACACCAACCTTTTTATTCTAATTGCAAATTGCTGCTTGTACATATTTGTTGTAAATTTTCCCACTTTCCCACCTGCCAAGGGACTACTGATGAAATTTAGTTATCAAGCTAGTTCTGGGGCAGTTACTAACTGTCCAATGTCTCATTCAAAAAACAGATAAATAAAATAGTATTTCTTCTTTCACAAAAAATTGTTAGTGATCATTCAAGGTATGTTATCTACTGAATCAAAAGCATACTTCTTCACTCATACTTTTCTTCTTTTCCCTTAAGGCAGGTCATTCCAATGCAGCCCATATGCTGTAGAGCATTTTAGTATTAGTGAGGTCAAATCATACTTATTAATTTAAGCATAACTTAACAAATGTGTTAAAAACCTTTACGTTAAAAAACTGATTCGGTAGTACTCACAGATCAATGTGACCCCTCTGTTTGCCTGCATGATTGAAGAGGAAGTTTAGTGCTTCAACATTAGTGATCAAAAGAGCGATAAAAAAGAAACCCCTGTGCTATTATATACTGTACAGCACCTCTAATGCATTCTTTTCTTATCTGCTTGTGTGGAAAGCAAGTTGCGAAAAAATTCTCACAGAAGCCTTCTACTTCATCACTGCTTTACCTTCCGCTTTTCTGTAACTAAAATCAACTAAATTTAAATATGTATCTGTAGAAGGTCACTCTTACATTTCCTGTCTACTGACAAAAAGCCACCAACAACAGAAGCCAGAAAACCCACAGGCACTCACAGTGCCAAACAGAGAATAAACAATCAAAACTTGTATGTGAGTTGTGTAGGCTACATACAACTGTAAGTACCTGTATGAGTTCTACTGCAGTTGATGACAGATGAATCCTGTGAAGAGCTGTGAAGGAGAACCCTAAAACTACGGTCAGTGATGTCACCAGCAGTCTCCAGAGGGCAGGGGTGAAAATATAGCAAGCCGCCAAATGCAGAAGACTCTGAGAGCAGAATTATAGAGGCGAAACAGCAAAATGCAAAACCTCACATCAACGTCAAGAATCAAAAGGCCAGATTAGAATTTGCCAAAAAATACAAAGACAAGCCTGAAGAGTTTGGAAGCAGTTTCATGAACAGATGAGACAAAAAAAAATTTAAAAATAAAAACCAAAGCAATGGAAAGCTGAAAGTGTGGAGGAAAGAACTTCTGCTTTTTAATTTTAATTTTTTTTTTTTTACTTTTACACAGCTGAAAATAGGGGGACTCAACACAAAGACAGCAGTTTCTGTGAAATGGTAACACACATACCATGATATTAAAAGCTGACTGTACTTTTGTCTCATATTCATATCCATTTACCGTAAGCACAGAGCAAAAATAACCGATTTCGCTCTACCATTATAACACTTTTGGGGGGCTCTGTTTGTGAGAGCAAAAACAAGGAAGTAGGTCCTGCACAGCAAACCAGCTTCATGTTCTCTTCTCTTCAGAAGAACTTCACTCGTTATCACAGGGAATCAGAGAGACTTTAGGGCAGCACCTTGCTTAAATGCACTGGTCCTCTGTGAAATGAAACACTGCATGGTCTAAAAAACCTGACTGTGCCAGAGCTGACTGTGAATGTTGGTCCCGCAGGTCAGCTCACAATTGGCTAGAGTGAAGCCCTGGGTGTATGTGATTGGCTACTGTGCTGTCCAGAGGCTGTAGTGTGGTCCACAGAAAGGTGGCTTCAGTTTGTGAGGAGTACCGTCCCATCACAACATAGCAGCTCCTCTGATCTCCTTTGAACTTACAGTGCATGTCCCTCTGACATTTACTTGAAAATAGAAGCTATTGTAAAATCATTTGGCCAGCAGGTGGGGCCCTTGAGCAATAAAATAATACATGGAGTTTTTTTAAAAAAATTAATAAATAAATACTTCACTAATTTGGCTCCTGCCTAATCTTTAGGGTACGCTCTACTATACAAAATTTTCTACTATCCGGCACCATGGATTCCCTGATGGTGATGGAGAGTAGAGGTTCTACTATAATGAACTCTGCAAAAACAATGCCCAACAATGCCCAGTCAAAGCCCAACATCTGGCCACTATGCTCCGTCAGCTCAGAGAGTCTAACTGGCTCCACCCTTCTTGCATATGCGGACTTCATGGCTGCTTGGCCACAGAATCATTTGTATTCTGTCTGTTTCTCCAGGCTTGGGAGCTGATTGGCTGCAGCAGAAGAGCTGTGTTAGGTCATAGCTAAGGACCACTATGTGGGAAACTGAAGAGCAAATAGATAGAGGGGGCGGAGTTACTGCACTCTGAGCTCTGAATAAACTAAAGACTTCTCAAGAAACTGCTGCACTTCCTGTTCCAACTTCCCACAGCGCCACAGCCTGGTCCGTGGTTTTGCCAACGCCGCTGTACACTCTGGCTTCCAGGCTAGGGCTTCTCCCCCCGTCTGCTGCCAGATAAGCCCCTCGTTCAGGTTACAAGCACAACCAATCACATCACTGACACCACACAAAGGTACTGTACCAAAGGTTAAAAGTATTTTGAGACACAATACAGACCTGGCCACCAAGAATAAAAATATAATTAACTGGCACACAAGGAATCTCCACCCCGTCCCACCCCCCTGGGGGAATCTCTTTATCCTCATCGATCCTACATGCCCCTTTAATTTCATACCCATTCTGCTCAACTAATTCTCTCAATGAACACCAGAGATCTCCCACCTCTCTGGCAGTCTACAAATGATTCTGTTCTGCCATCAGCATTCCACATGTGCGCCCAACCCCCATTACTCCCGTAGTTCCGGCCCAATAAATTTAGGAGACAGCGCTACTCCTGACGTACAGACACTCGTTTATATCGTGGCATTTCTGTTCACCTGCTGAAAGGCAGAACCGGTGAACAGAAGTCTGGTAATGTCACAGAGAAAGACTGGCATTTCCCCACATTCACTGAAATGGGATTTTAGTGGGAGTTTACTGACATCTAGTGGTGAAAATATGCAAGCCTTTCACAATACAGACACTCACCTGCCAGCATCTACCATTGCCAGATAAAATGCATATGAATGTTGCTCCAACTACCCCAATCTCACTTCACACTCTGTTTCCCCAATATCCAATTACCTATGTGCTCACCTAATCCATTTTCAAAATTTAAAAATCTTCATTTCATCAGACAGTCAAGTGAGAACTAAATTCTCTTTTGTTGTGACAGCTTGCGGAATTAATGTATGTGGGGAAGAGAAGGTGTTCTGTAACCTCTCAGATGTAGGGGATGTGCTGGTGGTCAGATGTTCATGGTGCCTGGACCTGCAGGTGAGATGAACACCTGTGACCAATGACCATTCCACCACTGTCTGTGTAAATGTGTGGCCTTTGCCTTGTAACTACACCCTCCTACTAGACAGAAACAGAAGGTATGAGAGCAAGGGGAGGCCACTAAATAAACAAATGAACACTGATTAATAAACTTAACTTAGACACTAACTTCATACCAACCTCTCTTTGATTTAATTTTTAAGTCTCTATACCGGAGTGAGATATCCTGCAGGGGGTTAATGCTGATGCTGTACTCATCTGTGACCAGGCGAGGTCAGCAGAGGCCATGTTTCACGGTCAGCCAAAACAGCAAATTTAAAAATGGGCTAGAGCAAGCCTGAGCCTCCCAATATACAGCAAGTAAAGTAAAAAGACTGAAACATTGATGATGAAATGATTTATACTAGCCTGGTATCAACAGTTAAAGACAGGCTAAATAGGAATCTGTTAAAGCAAATAATCACAGAGTTTGTACAGATTATGGCCTGAGGTATTAAATTAGCTGAGAAAATTAAGAGCCTGTGTTTATCAAAATGCAGTGTAGATGATCGAGGTCATCCATCCAGGCCCCCAAGTAGTGTCATAACAGGGATTTTGACCAGGAGAGGTTCAGCTCAGGAGATGAATGCAGTGTGAATATTCCCTTTTCTCTGACATTATGCTTAAATCACCCAATCCTCCTGCTGTTTTTCTCATCTGTGTCACTCCCTGGAGCTCCTGCCTCTTCCCACCCTCCTTTATTATGTTCTTTTCCTCTTCTTATTTCTTCTCTTCTTCCACTTCCCTCTGGATCGTCTCTGATGTCTCTCTTTGATGCTGCTTTAACTCGCTTTGGTGCCATGTTAAATGAACCTCCAAAAGCGTAATATTATTTGATTTATTTTATTTTTAATAGCGGATCTTCCTGCCGACCTCCATTTCAGCCTCTCACCTCACGCTCCTAGATTTGAGAATGCAGCTCAGAGACCAGTTTTAGTGAGTCCCTATACTTGACCTCATAGTCACATATCTGCAATGGAATAGGAGAACATGGAGATTAAAGGTGTTCCTAAGACCCACACATATGTATGCAATCCTATAATAGGAGACAGACCTGACTGTAGAGAGGGTAGAGTGGTGCATTGGTACTCGCTGGATGTGCTCACCTGGGTCTGGTGCAGCTGCTCAGTCTTGAACAGCTTAAGGAGCAGAGCCTGGATCTCCTTCTTCACACGCTGCTCGTGCTCGCTCCTCTCCTCCATCACTCTTTTCAGCTTCACTCTCCAGTGCTGCTCAAGCTGCCCCAGCTTCCTGCAGCACGAAGCACACCAGCTTCAGTCTTACACTGTGCTGGAGCCAGCAGTAACTTGGGTGCTTTTTATAAACCGGTTCACAGCACATGGAGGTGTGCACCATGTGACACTCATCTATCCTGTACAGGATTCCAGCACGTTAAAAAATAATCAAAAGCTTCATCATTCAAATACAATTTAAGCTTTCTGTTAAGTGTCTGTCCATTGTTAACTCAGATTCAGTTACTTCTAAAATTAGCATCAATATTATTCCCTTTTCTCTCCAATGACTGGTACTTGGAATAAGACACAAGCCCTGAAATGGGTGGCGTTATTATGAGTTATTAACAGTTGATACAATTGATCCAGTCAAAGCGGTCTGCTATGGAGACCAAACTAGAGAGATTGGTTCATATCAATCACTGCTGTAGAGCCTTCTCTTTCTCTTGAAATGTCTTCTTAAATTCCTCCTGCTCCAGATCGGCACTTTTTATTCTGTTCTCTCTCTCCTCCAGCATCAAGTCAAGTGCATCTCTCTCTTCACACATTTTCATGCAGCTTTTTTGCAGCTCTCTGACACTTGCCTTTATGAAATATCAAATGGTGTAAATACACATTTCTAATATAAGCTGTTGCACAAACAGCAGTGCACTACTTCAGCCATAGATTCCATTAAAGCTTCACATTCTGAAAGTAACTGAAATTAATCACACTCATCAACAGTATGACAGTATTGAGCAGTATTCATACAATTCTGCAGTGGGAGGATTGGAGGGGCTTCTGCTGTCCTGACTGCAGTGGGAAGATGGGTATGGTTTCTGCAGTCCTGACAGCAGTCAGAAGCTCATTCCACCACCAGGGGTCAGAAAAGACTGGAGATGTGACCTGGAAGATAGAGTATGAAAGGAGAAAACAGAAACAAGGGACTTGGTAAAGAGAGAGAAGAGGAGAAGAAGCAGAAAGAGAGAAGGGGGAGGAGTACTGAGTTGGGAATTGGGGATTGTTGTCTGGGAAGAGGATTGACTAATGTGTTTGAAGACTCCATCTTGAAGGATTTGTAAATATCAGCAACCTTCCTGTAAAAGAAGCGGCAAAGTTGGGATACATATGGCCCCCCCACCCTGCGAGGAAGATGATGAGGGAGGCAAAGGAGAGCCCAAGGATCACAGTTTGAATTTAGTCGCTTTTTGAGATCAGGAAGTCTCATATTCAACCATACAATCACACCGTCATACCAACAGGCTCTTTGGAAATGCTACACAAACAACGGCCTTAGTGAGAGCAATTGTGTAAATTAATTGTCTGGTTTGGCCAAAATTGAGCTTTTGGTCATGAACAGAAACTTGGCAAAGTAAGAGTCAACTGCCTCTGAAATCATACTGTAACCACATATTTTCTGCAACTTTTAAAGTCTCAGAAAACCCTGAAGTTTATAATGTAACTCTGTTTGAATGCTAAATGATGTACGGAATATAATTTACAGAAATATTATTCACAAATTGATTATGTTGGCTGAGGTGTAATTTGCAATAGATATTTGCATCACTCCCGCATGCCCAGCTAACTACACTGACGTGAAGAAAGCTGTGAAAGTTACACATTTAGCTGTGACACTGAGAAGCTCTCAGAGCAGCTGCCATCCCCTCTGAAATCGCAGAGTATCCTAACCCAAACACAGCTGCAGGAAGCTGCAACGGTTACCATGTGCGTCTGCATTTAGTGCCATGCTCCTCTCTCCTCTGCTCGAGATATAGACGGAGCTGCAGGTTGGAGACGCTCGCGTGGTTTCTGTACTCTGATCACATGCTCATGAAGGGAAGCTAATGAGCCGCAGCGTCCGCTATATTGGTACTTAAATTTTTTTTTTAGAGGAGGTAATCAGAGAAGTATGACATGCCTGTGTGTTTTATAACCGTTCTGCAGCTTTCCTCCTGTGTGTGGCAGGAAAATAACAGTGTGTGCATACGCCAGAGCACATGTGTGATGCAGCTCTTTCTTCCTCTGGAGAAATGTGGAAGTCCGTATGTTTGTGTTTATAGTCAGGTAAACAGCTAGGTGTCCATTCCATGTCAGGGAGCTTATAAAAAATAAAGGTTATCTCAATAAGTTATTATTTAAGTGCGTTATATCAACGTTTATTGTGTTGTATACATTTTATTGATTCCTATTAGAAATGTTTCATAACATGCATTAATGACTGCAGCACTGTTTCAATCCAGAGGTCTCCTGTACAGGAGCATTATACATTAGCCCTGAACCAGGAGTGACTGCTGTCCATTGAGCACCACGCGTCAACAGAACCTTAGGGCACTTTAAAACTATATGATCCTTATGTAGGCATTTGAACGGATACTGCATTAAAGCAACATCGGTTCAGAAAGGACTGCTAATGTGATAGCTCCAGCTGTATAAATGGATCCAATGTAGTTGCAATGTAAAAGTTGTGTAAGTCGCTCTGGATCACAGTGTCTACTAAATGCCGGTAATTTAAGTCACTTGTAGTCTACTTCCTCAAAAATGCTTACCAACCCAACAGCCTATCCCTTCATTGCCCTGGCCAATTGATGTTGAACAATTATTTAAGATCAAATTAAATTCAGCTATTCTCATTTTTTATTTATGATGGCCTATTTATTTTTCATATGTAATTACTCTTAGTTATCATCGAAAACTTCATCATGCAAGGACAGAAATATCGCAACTAATAACATTTTTAATGACGATACGCTATTACAAGCAATATCAAAATGACAATGTAGTCAAAATAATATGGTGGAATCAGCATAATATAGCAACAAGAGAGACAAATGCCAGCTTTAGCCTACTTATTTATTAATATTTATTTGTCACAATTCATCACCACAAAGAACGAAGACAATAAAGTTATGACTGGTAACATTGTTATTACAGTAGTAGTATTAACAGTAATTATATAAAAATAATATAATAAAAACAATCGAGCCCTCAGCTTCTCTGTCCACATTCAGCTCACCATTCCTGTTCGGGTTCTCCTTCTCACACTTGGATTAGATTGTGTTGTTCACCACAGTGGAAGGTGCTATAACTGACCTATTGAGGATGTTACATTACACATACGTTTATTTTTTTCATTTATTTCATATGTTAACAAAATAAAGAAGGAACAAAAAAGAACACACTTTAAAGTCCATTTAATTTAATACTAATACAAGCAGACACATGAAATGCACGTTGAACATGTTGCAGAGTCTCCGCTGTTTAGGCTGTATGTAAGCTTGCGGTGAGTACATAATATATAAAGTTCAGCATAGGACCCAAAGGACCCTGAAACAAACATACAGCAATCAAAGCTGACTAACTTAGACAAAGACCACAAGTGCAGCTCTGGTGAATCAGAACCTCAGATATATTATTCAGATCCTGCACTCTAAAGGCACGACTGTGGGCGCAGTCCGTACAGCGCTATCCACAAGCTCAACGCGAGCCGCGACATCGGCGGTTCGAATCCGACCGCAGACCTTTGTCGCACCTCTCTCTCCTCCTAATTATTCCTGTCTCTCTACACTATCCTATCCAAATAAATCTGAAAAAAACCCCCAAAAAAGGCACAACTGCTTCATTCCCAAAACTCACTGAGTGTCCCCATGACTGCAGCCCCAATCAGGATTTCCCCTCCTGCAAGCTGAGAAACATCACATTGAAAAATAATCCTGAGCTCTCAAACGTTCTTCATTCCACATGAGCACACTGATCCAGCTTCTGTGTGAAGGTTTTAAAAGTCAACTTCCACATTCTCTTCGGTGTATTTGACAGCTGCTTCATTAGACGACCCTGCACATCAACAAACATGTATAAACACAACAGAGGGAGAGAACTGGGAGTGAGAATGAACAGTGTTGCAGCCTGAAACCTGAAACACACATTGTTTTTAGATGTGTTCCCCTGTAAAATGACATCACCTGGTTTCCTGCACCATTTCACACACAGTATAATGGAGGCCAGCAGCAGAGGAGCAGCTCCCAGACCGAAGACCAGTCTACCTGTGGAGAGACACAGAGATGAGGGATACGTGGAGGATATAAACCTGTGCATATACAAGAATATATGGCCTGACAGGGCGGCAATCAGAACCCATGAAGTGGTTAAAATCTCTTATACTATGGCTACAACTAAAATGCATGGAAAAATTAAAATAAAAAGGTATTTTTAAAGACGTTTTATTAATTTCAAAACTAACCCCATTATGTACACATCTGCCACATCACTAAATATGGTTTCTTTGGTAATGATAAACCAGTGTTTCTCTTTTCTTATGTATGCAGAGTAGTCTCACTATCAGCCATCAAAAATATAAGAAAAGAGAAAAGACATTATACAATGAAAAACAAAGTTCACAACGATTGTCATGATGCATTTAGGAACTGGTATAGTGGGAAAACAGTGAGCTGTATCATATATTCTAATCCACATAACTACAATAGGTTAATATCTCCAAGCTTAATAAATGCTGCACCCCTGACCACAAAAATGTGAAATGTGTTGCAACTGAGATATTTTCTGGATAAAAAAACACTTTCTATCTTTCTATCTATCATCTAAACTTAGCGATTGATTTTTTTAAAATAACGTGGTGTTGAGTTGCCTGGCATTTCAGGATTTCTAAGTCAACAAATTGAAAGTTTTTGTGTAGTGATTTAGAACCATAATGAGGCAAAATTACCCACATCGCCATGCCTATACACAAACACAAATAAAACGACTGGTTGACATGGCTGTCAACCAATCGGAATTAAATATTTGTCCGAGCCATAGTATAAATTGTTTTACTGTTTGTTGCTCCTATGTATGGTAAGTGAATGGAATGCAATGTAAATATTTTAAGAATAAAGTTTTAGATACAATTTGAAAGCCTACCTGAGACTCCTGCAACAGTCAGAGTGATAAAGTCGCTGGGTTGTGATGTCACATTTCTCCCCTCCAGCCTCCCCTCACACCAGTACTGCCCCTGGTCAGACCCAGCAGCACCAGTGATGTTTACACTGTACTCTTTAGAGAGAGATGTGGCTGTCTGGTTATGGTCTCTGTACCAGAAATGTGTCCAGTTGCTGTAGGAGTCCACCTCACACCTCAGGGTGACGGTCTCTCCATTGTACAGTGGGCGCCATTTTGGCTTCACGATCAGAGTGGCCTTAGGCAGGGCTGTGGAAAGGAGACAGACTGGGTCACAGTTTCTTCTGTCAGAATTTAGAGATGACTGAGGAGGAAACAGTTGTTCATGAATTGCAAGGAAAAATAACTAGAAATATAAATTATATTTGACTCTATAGGTGGTCCTGCACAATATTCCATAAATATTACAATTTTAAGCATTTCACCCAAAACAAATTATATATGTGAAATAATAAACCAAATATTTTTATTCCCTATAGTGTGAGCATAAGTTGAGTTTCATTGAAATTAGGATAATTATACAAAGCCTCCAGCAGTGCTGAATTCATAAAAATGCCAATAACATAATGGTGTGGAATGTTTTTGTGACACGCATTAGGCCCCATAATAACTGACCATCATTTGAGTGCCGGAGCATACATAAGCATTGTATCTGACCATGTGCATCCATTTATGACTACAGTCTACCAGTATTCAAGTGGATACTTCCAGCAGGAAAAGCGTCTTTTCACAAAGCACACGTCTCCTCTAGCTGGTTCCACAAACAAGATGATGACTTAATTTTATTCCAATGACTTGCACAGTCCCCAGATCTGAATCCAATTGAGCACGTGACAGATCCAAATTGAAAGCATACCTGAGACTCACCTGCAACAGTGGTGGAGTCGCTGTGCTGTGATGTCACTTTTCTCCACTCCAGCCTCCCCTCACACCAGTACTGCCCCTGGTCAGACCCATCAGCACCAGAGATGGTGAGTCTGTTACCAGTTACACTGTGACCAGCAGTCTGAGACACAGCCATCTGGGCCTGGTCTTTGTACCAGGAATATGTCCAGTTGCTGTAGGATTCCACCTCACACCTCAGGGTGACGGTCTCTCCATTGTACAGTGGGCGCCATTTTGGCTCTACAGTCAGAGTGGCTTGAGGCAGGGCTGTGGAAAGGAGACAGACTGGGTCACAGTTTCTTCTGTCAGAATGTAGATGTGACTGAGGAGGAAACAGTTGTGTATAAAATGCAAGGGAAAAAGAACCATGGCAGAAAGATTAATTATCTTTGAATCAATAGGTGGTCCTGCGCAATATTTCATAAAATATATATATTTGAAGCATAACTTCAAAAGTAAATTATATATGTGAAATCATTCACAGAATATTTTTATTCTCTATAGTGTGAGTATGAATTGTATATCATTGAAATTAGGATAATTATACGCAGCCTCCAGCAATGCTGAATTCATAAGAATCCCAATAACATGTCTGAAATTTACAGAGAGTGGTGCAATAAACAATAAAATCCAGTGAGTGGCAGTTCTGTGGGTGGAAAAACCTTATTAATGAGATTGTCGGAGTAGAATGGGCAGACTCATTCAAGCTAGCAGAAAGGCCACAAATGGTCAAAAAACAGCTATTTACAATAGTGCTGCGCAGAAGGACATCTCTGAATATACAACCCAAAACTAAACAATTGAAGAATGGATAAATGTCTGGTCTGACGAATCTCAATTTCTGCTACGACACATACGTAGATGGTAGGGTCAGAATTTGACAAAACAGGATGAATTCATACTGCATAAAATCCCATCCTCCTTTGTATCAGCAGTAACGGCTGGTAGTGGTAGTGTAATGGTGTTTTTTTGTGACACACATTAAGCCCCTTAATACCAACTGACCATCAGTTGAGTGCCAGAACATAATTAAGCATTCTAGCGGACCATATGCATCCCTTTAGGACCACAGTCTACCTTTTATCAAGTTGATACTTACAGCAGGTAATGTGCCTTATCACAAAGCACACGTCACCTGCAGCTGGTTCCACAAACAAGACGGCGACTTCATTTTACTCCAATGACCTGCACAGTCCCCAGATCTGAATCCAACAGAGCATGTGACATATCCAAATTGAAAGCGTACCTGAGACTCACCTGCAACAGTCAGATTGATGGAGTCGCTGCGCTGTGATGTCACTTTTCTCTCCTCCAGCCTCCCCTCACACCAGTACTGCCCCTGGTCAGACCCAGCAGCACCAGGGATGGTGAGTCTGTTACCAGTTACACTGTGGCCAGCAGTCTGAGACACAGCCATATGGGCCTGGTCTTTGTACCAGGAAAATATCCAGTTGCTGTAGGATTCCACCTCACAACTCAGGGTGACGGTCTCTCCATTGTACAGTGGGTGCCATTTTGGCTCTACAGTCAGAGTGGCTTTAGGCAGGGCTGTGGAAAGGAGACTGACTGGGTCACAGTTTCTTCTGTCAGAATGTAGAAGTGACTGAGGAGGAAACAGTTGTGTATAAAATGCAAGGGAAAAAGAACCATGGCGAAAGATTAATTATTTGAACAATAGGTGGTCCTGGGCATATTCATAAAATATAAATATTTGAAGCATAACTTCAAAGAAATTATATGTGGGAAAACATTCACAGAATATTTGTATTCTCTATATTGGTATAACTAATATCTTGAAATTAGGATAATTATACAAAGCCTCTAGCACTGTCGATTCATAGAATCCCAATAACATGTATGAAATTACAGAGTGGTACATAAAAAAAAATCCAGTGAGTAGCAGTATCTTGTGTGAAATACTCTTATTGATAGCGTCGGAGTAAATGGGCAGACTCATTCAAGCTAAGCAGAAAGCAAAAATGGTCAATAACAGCTATTTACAACAGTCTGCGCATGAAGGACATCTCTGAATAACACAACCCAAAACTAAACAATTGAAGAATGGATAAATCTGGTCTGACGAATCTCAATTTCTGCTACGACACTACGTATTGTAGGTCAGAATTTTACAAAACAGGATGAATCCATCTGCATAAAATCCCATCCTGCTTTGTGTCAGCAGTAACGGCTGGTAAGTGTAGTGTAAAGTGTGTTTTGTGATACAACATTAAGCCCTTAAACCAACTGAACATCATTGAGGCCAGAATACTTAAGCATTTGTAGCGACCATGTCACCCTTTAGACCACAGTCTACCTTTATCAAGTTGATACTTCCAGCGGTAATGTGCTGTCACAAAGCACCGCACTGCAGCTGGTTCCGATCAGACAACTAAGGCGACTATCATTTTACTCCAATGACCTGCACGTCCCAGATCTGAATCCAATAGAGCATGTGACTATCCAAATTTGAAAGCGTAGTGGAGACTCACCTGCACAGTCAGATTGATGGAGTCGCTGCCTGTGATGTCACTTTTCTCCCTCCAGCCTCCCCTCACCCAGTACTAGCCCCTGGTCAGTACCAGCAGCACAGGGATGGTGAGTCGTTACCAGTCACACTGTGACCAGCAGTCTGAGACACAGCCATCTGGGCCTGCTCTTTGTACCAGAATATGTCCAGTGCTGTAGGAGTCCCACCTCACACCTCAGGTGACGTCTCTCCATTGTACAGTGGTGCCATTTTGGCCTACAGTCGAGTGGCTTAGGCAGGCTGTGGAAAGGACAGACTGGGTCACAGTTTCTTCTGTCAGAATGTAGATGTGACGAGGAGGAAACAGGTGTGTAAAGAATGCAAGGGAAAAGAACCATGCAGAAAGATTAATGATTTGAATCATAGGTGGTCCTGTGCAATATTTCATAAAACATAAATATTGAAGCATAACTTCAAAGTAAATATATATGTGAAATCATTCACAAATATTTTTATTCTCATAGTGATATAAGTTGAATATCATTGAAATTAGATAATTATACAATGCTTAGCACTGTGAATTCATAAGAATTCCAATAACATGTCTGAATTTACAGAGAGTCGCAATACAATGAAAATCATGAGTAGCATTCTAGTGGGGGAAAATACCTTATTAATTGAGAGCGTCTAGTGAATGGCAACTATTCAAGCTGCAGAAAGCCACAAATGGTCAAAAAACAGCTATTTACAACAGTGCTGCGCAGAAGACATCTCTGAATACACAACCCAAACTAAACAATTGAAAGAATGATAAATTCTGATCTGACGAATCTCAATTCGCTACGACAATAGTAGATGGTAGGTCAGAATTTGACAAAACAGGATGAATCCATACTGCTAAATCCCATCCTGCTTTGTGTCACATAGGCTGGTATGGTAGTGTATGTGTGTTTTTGTGACACACATTGCCCCTTATACCATGACCATCAGTCGTGATCCAGAACAATATTAGCATTGTAGTTGACCATTGCATCCCTTAGGACCACAGTCTACCTTTATCAAGTTGATACTTCCAGCAGGTAATGTGCTCGCCAGTTCACAAGCAAACGCATCACCTCAGCTGGTTCCACAACGAATGCATGACTTATTTATTCCAATACTGACATCACCCAGATCTAATCCAATGAGCATGTGACATATCAAATTGAATAGCCTCCGACTCACCTCACACAGTCATTGATGGAGTCGCTGCCGCTGTGATGTCACATTCTCTCTCCAGCCTCCCCTCACACCAGTACGCCCTGTCAGCCGGCCCAGAGTGAGTGTACAGTTACACTGTGACCACAGTCTGAGACAAGCCTCTGGCTGGTCTTTGTACCAGGAATATTCCAGTTGCTGTTGAGTCCACCTCACACTCAGGGTACGGTCTCTCCATTGTACAGTGGGGCCATTTTGTCTACAGTCAAGTGCTTAGGCAGGCTGTGGAAAGGAGACAGACTGGTCACAGTTTCTTCTGTCAGAATGTAGAAGTGACTGAGGAGAACAGTTGTAAAATGCAAGGAAAAGAACCATGGCAGAAGATATTTTTTGATCAATAGGTGGTCCTGCGCAATATTCATAAAATATAAATATTTGAAGCATAACTTCAAGAAATTAATATGTGAAATCATTCACAGAATATTTATTCTCTATAGGGAGTATAATGAATATCATTGAATTAGGATAATTATACAAGCCTTAGCACTGCGATTCATAGAATCCCAATAATTCTGAAATTACAGAGAGTGGTAATAACAATAATCCAGTGAGTAGCATTCTATGGGTGAAAATACCTTAATAACGTCGAGTAGAAGGGCAGACTCATTCAAGCTAGCAGAAAGGCCACAAATGGTAAAACACTATTTACACAGTGCTGCGCAGAAGGACATCTCTGAATACACAACCCAAAACTAACAATTAAGAATGGATAAATTCTGGTCTGACAATCCATTCTGCTACGACATACGTAGATGTAGGGTCAGAATTTGACAAACAGGATGAATCCAACTGCATAAATCCATCCTGCTTTGTGCAGCAGTAACGGCTGTATGTAGTGTAATGGTGTGTTTTGTGACACAATTAAGCCCCTTAATACCAACTGACCATCATTGAGTGCCAGAACATACTTAGCATTGTAGGGACCATGTGCACCTTAGGACCACAGTCTACCTTTCAGTTGATACTTCCAGCGTAATGGCCTGCACAAAGCACACGCACTGCAGCTGGTTCACAAACAGAGGCACTTCATTTACTCCAATGACCTGCACAGTCCCCAGATCTGAATCCATAGAGCATGTGACTATCCAATTGAAAGCGTACTGAGACTCACCTCAACAGTCAGATTGATGGAGTCGCTGCGCTGGATGTCACTTCTCCCCTCCGCCTCCCTCACACCAGTATGCCCCTGTACCAGCTGTTACACTGTGACCAGCAGTCTGAGACACAGCCATCTGGGCCTGGTCTTTGTACCAGGAATATATCCAGTTGCTGTGGAGTCCACCTCACAACTCAGGGTGACGGTCTCTCCATTGTACAGTGGGCCATTTTGGCTCTACAGTCAGAGTGGCTTTAGGCAGGGCTGTGGAAAGGAGACAGACTGGGTCACAGTTTCTTCTGTCAGAATGTAGAAGTGACTGAGGAGGAAACAGTTGTGTATAAATGCAAGGGAAAAAGAACCATAGGCAGAAGATTAATTATTTTGAATCAATAGGTGGTCCTGCGCAATATTTCATAAAATATAAAAATTTGAAGCATAACTTCAAAAGAAATTATATATGTGAAATCATTCACAGAATGTTTTTATTCTCTATAGGTGAGTATAAGTTGAATATCATTGAAATTAGGATAATTATACAAGCCTTTAGCACTGCTGAATTCATTAAGAATCCCAATAACATGTCTGAAATTTACAGAGAGTGGTGCAATAAACAATGAAATCCAGTGAGTAGCAGTTCTGTGGTGAAAATACTATTATTGAGCGTCGGAGTAGAATGGGCAGACTCATTCAAGCTAGCAGAAAGGCCACAAATGGTCAAATAACAGCTATTTACAACAGTGCTGCGCAGAAGGACATCTCTGAATACACAACCCAAAACTAAACAATTGAAGAATGGATAAATGTCTGGTCTGACGAATCTCAATTTCTGCTACGACACATACGTAGATGGTAGGGTCAGAATTTGACAAAACAGGATGAATCCATACTGCATAAAATCCCATCCTGCTTTGTGTCAGCAGTAACGGCTGGTAGTGGTAGTGTAATGGTGTGTTTTTGTGACACACATTAAGCCCCTTAATACCAACTGACCATCAGTTGAGTGCCAGAACATACTTAAGCATTGTAGCGGACCATGTGCATCCCTTTAGGACCACAGTCTACCTTTTATCAAGTTGATACTTCCAGCAGGTAATGTGCCTTGTCACAAAGCACACGTCACCTGCAGCTGGTTCCACAAACAAGACGGCGACTTCATTTTACTCCAATGACCTGCACAGTCCCCAGATCTGAATCCAATAGAGCATGTGACATATCCAAATTGAAAGCGTACCTGAGACTCACCTGCAACAGTCAGATTGATGGAGTCGCTGCGCTGTGATGTCACTTTTCTCCCCTCCAGCCTCCCCTCACACCAGTACTGCCCCTGGTCAGACCCAGCAGCACCAGGGATGGTGAGTCTGTTACCAGTCACACTGTGACCAGCAGTCTGAGACACAGCCATCTGGGCCTGGTCTTTGTACCAGGAATATGTCCAGTTGCTGTATGAGTCCACCTCACACCTCAGGGTGACGGTCTCTCCATTGTACAGTGGGCGCCATTTTGGCTCTACAGTCAGAGTGGCTTTAGGCAGGGCTGTGGAAAGGAGACAGACTGGGTCACAGTTTCTTCTGTCAGAATGTAGAAGTGACTGAGGAGGAAACAGTTGTGTATAAAATGCAAGGGAAAAAGAACCATGGCAGAAAGATTAATTATCTTTGAATCAATAGGTGGTCCTGCGCAATATTTCATAAAATATAAATATTTGAAGCATAACTTCAAAAGTAAATTATATATGTGAAATCATTCACAGAATATTTTTATTCTCCATAGTGTGAGTATAAGTTGAATATCATTGAAATTAGGATAATTATACAAAGCCTTTAGCACTGCTGAATTCATAAGAATCCCAATAACATGTCTGAAATTTACAGAGAGTGGTGCAATAAACAATGAAATCCAGTGAGTAGCAGTTCTATGTGTGAAAATACCTTATTATTGAGAGTGTCTGAGTAGAATGGGCAGACTCATTCAAGCTAGCAGAAAGGCCACAAATGGTCAAAAAACAGCTATTTACAACAGTGCTGCGCAGAAGGACATCTCTGAATACACAACCCAAAACTAAACAATTAAAGAATGGATAAATGTCTGGTCTGACGAATCTCAATTTCTGCTACGACACATACGTAGATGGTAGGGTCAGAATTTGACAAAACAGGATGAATCCATACTGCATAAAAATCCCATCCTGCTTTGTGTCAGCAGTAACGGCTGGTAGTGGTAGTGTAATGGTGTGTTTTTGTGACACACATTAAGCCCCTTAATACCAACTGAGCATCAGTTGAGTCCCAGAACATACTTAAGCATTGTAGCAGACCATGTGCATCCCTTTATGACCACAGTCTACCTTTTTTCAAGTTGATACTTCCAGCAGGTAATGTGCCATGTCACAAAGCACACGTCACCTGCAGCTGGTTCCACAAACAAGACGGCGACTTCATTTTACTCCAATGACCTGCACAGTCCCCAGATCTGAATCCAATAGAGCATGTGACATATCCAAATTGAAAGCGTACCTGAGACTCACCTACAGTCAGAGTGATGGAGTCGCTGCGCTGTGATGTCACTTTTCTCCCCTCCAGCCTCCCCTCACACCAGTACTGCCCCTGGTCAGACCCAGCAGCACCAGGGATGGTGAGTCTGTTACCAGTTACACTGTGACCAGCAGTCTGAGACACAGCCATCTGGGCCTGGTCTTTGTACCAGGAATATATCCAGTTGCTGTCGGAGTCCACCTCACAACTCAGGGTGACGGTCTCTCCATTGTACAGTGGGCGCCATTTTGGCTGTACCGTCAGAGTGGCTTTAGGCAGTGCTGTAGAAACAGACAGACTGGGTCACAGTTCTGGTTCACAAAAACCAGGGCAGCTGCATTCCTATTTTCAATGATATTAAGAGAAGATATTCAAAAATCAGAAATGAAAAATCTCTAATCCTGATCGTAATGGTACAAGAATTAAACTAAGGAACAGGACCCCAGAATCATCACAGCAGTTGGACCCAGTGCATTATGGGAATGTACCAATTTTGCACATTGACTAATGCCTGTCAACACTCACCTGATACCTGTATGTGGGTGGGGTAACTATACTCTGTGTACCAGACTGGGTCTTTTTACCAGTAATATTCCCAGCCAGCTGAAGTCTCTGTAACCTTACAAGAAAGCTGTCATGTTCTCTTTGCATATAACTGCCTGGTGAGAGACAGTCGGACCGTGGGTTTCTCTATAACAGAGAGAACAGACTGAATCTCTCCCCAGTTCCTAATAATGGCATAATCAAACACAGGCAAACTGGCTTTAATCTGTGATACAGTAGAACATGGTTCGCTTATCCATGTACTGGGAAAGCATGTGACTATCTCAGAACGGGTGTGGGCGAGGCTGTGAAGACGGACAGACTGTGTCACAGCTCCAACCGCTCATTACATTACACTACATTACAGGCATTCGCAGATGGTTCCACCCAGAGCGATTTACACAACTTTTACATACAACTTTGCTAGTGGAGTGTAGACATGACTACAGAGGGACAGGCATGCTCTGATTGGGGTTGAGACAAAGAGCTAAAGCAGTAGGTTCTCTCATTCTATCATAACAGATAGAAAAGGCCACATTCCATGGATTTAAACATACAGAAGCTCAAATATTAACAATACAAACAGTGTATCAGTCAGAAACTCAACTCAATTGGTGGTATACCCAGCCCATTTAAGTGAAAATAAGTTAATTTTATATTTGCCTGTAATAAATGAGCTGGTACGGGAAGCACAATGTGCACTGGGGAAGATTGAATAAATGGGTTAAATATGGTCTCTCTGTGGGATGAGTGAGACCACCAGTGTTCAGCTGCTGACCAGTTTTGACTCACCTGACACGTTCAGTCTGACAGGATCACTTTCGGATTCACCAGAACACTTATATACACCACTGTGGGCTTCAGTAACAGGTGCGATGGTGTAGATGTTTTCTTGGGATGTGTGCTTTTGCGCCCAACTATTTGATTCATTTCTGTACCAAAAGAATCCATGATGTTTGAACGGCCGTCCCGAACACGAGAGAGTGACGGTCTCTCCAGTGTAGAACAGGGGCCAGTTAGGCTGCAGAGTCAGTACAGCCTTTGAGCTCCCTGTACAAACAGTGCATGCACTACGTCAGTACATGTGTTTAAATACTCATGTCTGTTTATAGTGTCCTGATTAATGCTCAGCTTATTATTTAGAACAGTAATGAACTGATTCTGTTTGTGATCTCTGTATCACCCCCTACTGTAGGACATGCCTCGAGTCTCACAGAATAATATTTCTACATTACCGTCCACATATGCAGTCACATTAATCACATCATAATGCTGTTAGATAGTCTTATTGTGAAGCATGACATTCTGTTATCAATCATAAGTTTCACTAAACTGTCTGAATAAGGTTTTTCTCTGATAAATTATCAGGTAACAGAAGGTGGGGTTTGTGTTAAAATCTAGTAACACTCACCCAGTCTTGTCATTAGACTCAGCACTGTTAAAAAAAAAAACAGACAGGAATCATTAACATCATCATCGAAATGGCCAATGAAATGCAATAAGAGCAAGAAAAATACAAAACCATAAATATGTTCCAAATAAAGCCTAAATACATCCCCATCATTGCTGTTTGATTTCAAGATGTCATCCATGCAGTACTTTGGAAGTTGGGTAAACTCAGGTCCACCAGTCAGTGTTTGAGTTCGGCAATGATCAGTTTGAATGGAGCGTATATCTGTTTGTGTGAACATATTTGAAGCCTTTACATGTTCTGTGCAAAAATACACTGAAAGTTCTGGTTAAAAAGCCAGTTACATATCACCACTGTTATATTATTAAGTTCAATTGTTTTACCTTTTTTCATGTCATTTTTTGTTTGATTATTTTATTTGTAGCACAATATGCTACAGTGGTACCTTTCGTGATTATTTATATTTTTATTTTACTGCTAGAGTGTATTGATGCACACCATCCTTTTTATTCTAATTGCAAATTGGTGCTTGTACATATCTTTTGTAAATTTTCCCACTTTCCCACCTGCCAAGGGACTACTGAAGAAATTTAGTTATCAAGCTAATTCTGGGGCAGTTACTAACTGTCTAATGTCTCTTATAAAATAACAAATAAATAAAATTGTATTTCTTCTTTCACAACAAATTGTTAGTGATCATTCAAGGTATGTTATCTACCGAAGCAAAAGCATACTTCTTCACTCATACTTTTCTTTTTTTCCCATAACGCAGATCATTCCAATGCAGCCCAAACGCTGTAGAGCATTTTAGTATTAGTGAGTCAAATCATACTTATTTATTTAAGCACAACTTAAGAAATGTGTTGTTGTTTTTTTCGAATCAAATGTAAATTTCACCACAAAAACATACTTGTCTCTTAAAAACCTTTGCATTAAAAAACTGATTCGGTAGTACTCACAGATCAATGTGACCCCTCTGTTTGCTGGCATGATTCAAGAGGAAGTTTAGTGCTTCAACTTCAGTGATCAAAACAGCAAAAAAAAAAACCCTGGGCTATTATACATTCTGTACAGCACCTCTAATGCATTCTTTTCTTATCTGCTTGTGTGGACAGCAAGTTGCGAAAAAATTCTCTCAGAAGCTCACACACTTCTACTTCATCACTGCTTTACCTTCCGCTTTTCTGTAACTAAAATCAACTAAATTTAAATATATATCTGCAGAAGGTCACTCTTACATTTCCTGTCTACTGACAAAAAAGCCACCAACAACAGAAGCCAGAAAACCCACAGGCACTCACAGTGCCAAACAGAAAATAAACTATCCAAACTTGTATGTGAGTTGTGTAGGCTACAGACAACTCTAAGTACCTGTATGAGTTGGACTGCAGTTGATGACAGACAAATCCTGTGAAGAGCTGTGAAGGAGAACCCTAAAACTACAGTCAGTGATGTCACCAGCGGTCTCCAGAGGGCAGGGGTCAAAATATAGCAATCCGCCAAATGCAGAAGACTCTGAGAGCAGAATTATAGAGGCTAAACAGCAAAAAAATGCAAAACCTCACATCAACGTCAAGAATCAAAAGCCCAGATTAGAATTAGCCAAAAAGTACAGAGACAAGCCAGAAGAGTTTTGAAACAGTTTTATGAACAAATGAGACAAAAAAATAAAAAAAATAAAAACCAAAGCAATGGAAAGCTGAAAGTGTGGAGGATAGAACTTCTGCTTTTTAATTTTAATTTTTTTTAAACTTTTACACAGCTGAAAATAGGGGGACTCAACACAAAGACAGCAGTTTCTGTGAAATGGTAACACACATACCATGATATTAAAAGCTGACTGTACTTTTGTCTCATATTCATATCCAAATACCGTAAGCACAGAGCAAAAATAACCAATTTCCCGCTACTATTACAACACTTATGGGGGGCTATGTTGTGTGAGAGCAAAAATAAGGAAATAGGTCCTGCACTGCAAAACTTCACGTTCTCTTCTCTTCTTTTTTATAAACTAAAGCAAAAGTGCAGAACTTCACTCGTTATCACAGGGAATCAGAGAGACTTTAGGGCAGCACCTTGCTTAAATGCACTGGTCCTCTGTGAAATGAAACACTGCATGGTCTAAAAAAACCTGACTGTGCCAGAGCTGACTGTGAATGTTGGACCCGCAGGACAGCTCACAATTGGCTAGAGTGAAGCCCTGGGTGTATGTGATTGGCTACTGTGCTGTCCAGAGGCTGTAGTGTGGTCCACAGAAAGGTGGCTTCAGTTTGTGAGGAGTACCATCTCATCACAACATAGCAGTTCCTCTGATTGGTCAGACTCAATAGTTAAGCAGCAGGCTGGTTGCATTCATTTGAAAAGATGGGGATGCTTGTCTGTGCACTAAAAAACGTACACAAGATTCAGGTGCTAGTCTGTGTGCTTACAATCTTACACAGGATGGGGTGCTTGTCTGTGGTCCTTTAAAGTTCCAGTGCATGTCCCTCTGACATTTACTTGAAAACAGAAGCTATTGTAAAATCATTTGGCCAACAGGTGAGGCACTTGAGCAATAAAATACTCCATTGAGTTAAAAAAATATATAAATACTGTACTAATTTGGCTCCTGCCTAATCTTTGGGGTACACACTACTATCCAAAATGTTCTACTATCCAGCACCACGGATTCCCTGATGGTAATGGAGAGTAGAGGTTCTACTATAATGACCTCTGCAAAAACGCCCAACAATGCCCAGTCAAAGCCCAACATCTGGCCACCATGCTCCGTCAGCCCAGAGACAGTCTAACTGGCTCCACCCTTCTTGCATATGCAGACTTCATGGCTGCTTGGCCACAGAATCATTTGTGTTCTGTCTGTTTCTCCAGTCTTGGGAGCTGATTGGTTGCAGCAGAAGAGCTGTGTTAGGTCATAGCTTAGGACCACTATGTTGGAAACTGAAGAGCAAATAGATAGAGGGGGCGAAGTTACTGCACTCTGAGCTCTGAATAAACTAAAGACTTCTCAAGAAACTGCTGCACTTCCTGTTCCAACTTCCACAGCGCCTCCAGCCTGGTCTGCGGTTTTGCCAACGCGCTGTACACTCTGGCTTCCAGGCTAGGGCTTCTCCCCCGTCTGCCCCAGATAAGCCCTCGTCCAGGTTACAAGCACAACCAATCACATCACTGACACCACACAAAGGTGCTGTACCAAAGGTTAAAGTATCTCGAGACACAACACAGACCTGGCCACCAAAATAAACCAAATAAAATTAACTGGCACACAAGGAATCTCACCCGTCCCACCCCCTGGGGGAATCTCTTTATCCTCACCGATCCTACATGCCCCTTTAATTTTATACCCGTTCTTGCTCAACTAATTCTCTCAGGGGACACCAGAGATCTCCACTCTCTGGCAGTCTCAAGTGATTCGGTTCTCAAATCCACCTAGCTCAACCGCCATTACACCTATCCGCCCATAAATTCTAGGGAGGGGACATTGTATCTCCTGATCGTACAGACACCTTTAATTTTATCCATTTCTGCTCTACCTGCTGAAAGGCAGAACGTGAACAGAAGTCTGGTAGTCCCAGAGAAAGACTGGCATTTCCCACATTCACTGAAATGGGATTTTAGTGGGAGTTTACTGACACCTAGTGGTGAAAATATGCAAGCCTTTCACGACACAGACACTCACCTGCCAGCATCTACCATTGCCAGAATAATGGATATGATGTTGCTCCAACTACCCCAATCTCACTTCACACTCTGTTGCCCAATATCCAATTACTATGTTCTCACCTAATCCATTTTCAAAATTAAAAATTTCATTCATCAGACAGTCAAGTGAGAACTAAATTCTCTTTTGTTGTGACAGCTTTGGGAATTAATGTATGTGGGGAAGTGAAGGTGTTCTGTAACCTCTCAGATGTAGGGATCTGCTGGTGCTCAGATGTTTGTAGTCCTGACCTGCAGGTGAGAGAACACCTGTGGCCAGTGACCATTCCACCACTGTCTGTGTTAATGTGTGACTTTTGCCTTGTGACTACACCCTCCTAGAAGACAGAAGCAAAAGGCATGAGAGCAAGTGGAGGCCACTAAATAAACAAATGAACAACACTGATTAATAAACTTAACTTAGACAATAACTTCACACCAACCTCTCTATGTTTTAATGTTTAAGTCTCTATACCGGAGTGAGATATCCTGCAGGGGGTTAATGCTGATGCTGTACTCATCTGTGACCATGGGAGGTCAGCAGAGGCCATGTTTCACGGTCAGCCAAAACAGCAAATTAAAAAAATGGGCAAGATCAAGTCTGAGCCTCCCAATACACAGCAAGTAAAGTAAAAAGACTGAATGATAAAATGATTCATACTAACCTGGTATCAACAGTTAAAGACGGGCTAAATATGAATCTGTTAAAGCAAATAATCATAGAGTTTGTACAGATTATTGCCTGAGGTATTAAATAAGATGAAAAAATTAACAGCCCATGTTTATTAAAATGCGGTGCAGAAGATCGAGGTCATCCATCCAGGCCCCCAGGTAGTGTCATAACAGGAGTTTTGACCAGGAGAGGTTCAGCTCAGGAGATAAATGCAGTGTGAATATTCCCTTTCCTCTGACATTATGCTTAAATCACCCAATCCTCCTGCTGTTTTTCTCATCTGTGTCACTCCCTGGAGCTCCTGCCTCTTCCCACCCTCCTTTATTATGTAATTTTCCTCTTCTTATTTCTTCTCTTCTTCCACTTCCTCTGGATCTCTCTGATGTCTTCTTCTCATGCTGCTGAGCCTCCTGTTCCTCTCCTCCTCCATGCTGTCAGTCGTCTGCAGGAGCTGTGTGGTCTGAGTGTGGTCAGCCCCTGTTCCTATTGCTTAACATGTGACGTCCACCATGACACTGACCAATGAGCTCCTGAAGCTCACAGCCATGCTGCACAAACATCTCTAAACATCTCCTTTCCCATCTGTGTCCATGTGTGAGCAGTACTGTTCACATACCATTGTTTTACTTTTAAATGGCTGACAACACTGCAATGTCTCCAACCACCAGGGTGTGTGCTCCTGACACTGAAGGCTGCACTGATGCTCAGTTGAGATTACACAGATCCCACAGTATTTCCTGTGACCTCATTTCCTCATTTAATAAACACTAATTTCACTCCTTGTTGCCATGTACAGTGAACCTCAAAACGTTAATTATGATATTTTGATTGTATATGTAGAATGTATTAATATACTATAGAGATTTCAGGTCTGTTAAACCGAAATGTAAACCATTAACAGTAAAGGCTTTGATTGTGTTGTACAGGTGTGGGGTTCATATGCTGCCATGGTGTGGGTGTGGTCTTAACACAGGAGGCCAGTGGAGTGAATGCCTCCTTAAGGGTCTCTAAACAGCACAAACAATCATCTAATAATCTAGAGGCCTTCTTCATGTGGTGCTCCAGATATTTCTCCAGACATGGCCATCCTTCTCTCTCTGGCTCAAGGACATCGCTTGCTGCTTTTGCTTTGAATATGAGGGAAAAGAGGGGTAATTAATGTTCTGTCATGATACCAATTAACTTACCAAGTTTCTCCTGTTTGTTCTGAAGAACTGCAACCTGGAGAAAGACAAGTGACAGACAGAAAAAGATCTGACAGGTGAGGCAAGTATTCATTGCCAGAACACACACACAAACACACACACATTAACACCGATCTTCCTGCCGACCTCCATTTCAGCCTCTCACCTCACGCTCCTCGATTTGACGCTGCAGCTCAGACACCAGTTTTAGTGAGTCCCTGTACTTGATCTCATAGTCACATATCTGCAATGGAATAGGAGAACATGGAGATTAAAGGTGTTCCTAAGACCCACACATATGGATGCAATCCTATAACAGGAGACAGACCCGACTGTAGAGAGGGTAGAGTGGAGCATTGGTACTCGCTGGATGTGCTCACCTGGGTCTGGTGCAGCCGCTCAGTCTTGAACAGCTTAAGGAGCAGAGCCTGGATCTCCTTCTTCACACGCTGCTCGTGCTCGCTCCTCTCCTCCATCACTCTTTCCAGCTTTGCTCTCCAGTCCTGCTCAAGCTGGCCCAGCTTCCTGCAGCACGAAGCACACCAGCTTCAGTCTTACTCTGTGCTGGAGCCAGCAGTAACTTGTGTGCTTTTTATAAACCGGTTCACAGCACATGGAGGTGTGCACCATGTGACACTCATCTATCCTGTACAGGATTCCAGCACGTTAAAAAATAATCAAAAGCTTCATCATTCAAGTACAATTTAAGCTTTCTGTTAAGTGTCTGTCCATTGTTAACTCAGATTCAGTTACTTCTAAAATTAGCATCAATATTATTACCTTTTCTCTCCAATGACTGTTACTTGGAATAAGACACAAGCCCCGAAATGGGTGGAGTTATTATGAGTTATTAACAGTTGATACAATTGATCCAGTCAAAGTGGTCTGCTATGGAGACCAAACTTGATAGATTCATATCAATGTCAATGACTAAAAGAACACGGTAGTCCCACCTATAATGGAGTTCATGAAGCCTCACTCTCCCATTGCCATGGTTACCTTATTTAGATGTCATATCTGGTTTTCCTTGACAGAGTCTTGCTCGGTACTCACTGCTGAAGAGCCATCTCTTTCTCTTGAAATGTCTTCTTAAATTCCTTCTGCTCCAGATCGGCACTTTTTATTCTGTTCTCTCTCTTCTTCAACATCAAGTCAAGTGCATCTCTCTCTTAACACATTTTCATGCATCTCCTTTGCAGCTCTCTGACACTTGCCTTTATGAAATATAAAATGGTGTAAATACACATTTCTAATATAAGCTGTTGTACAAACAGCAGTGCACTACTTCAGCCAAAGATTCCATTAAAGCTTCACATTTTGAAAGTAACTGAAATTAATCACACTCATCTACAGTATGACAGGATCAAGCAGTATTCATACAATTTTGCAGAGGGAGGATGGGAGGGGCTTCTGCTGTCCTGACTGCAGTGGGAAGATGGGTACGGTTTCTGCAGTCCTGACAGCAGTCAGAAGCTCATTCCACCACCAGGGGTCAGAAAAGACTGGAGATGTGACCTGGAAGATAGAGTATGAGAGGAGATAACAGAAACAAGAGACTTGGTAAAGAGAGAGAAGAGGAGATGAAGCAGAAAGAGAGATGGAGGGAGGGGTACTGAGTTGGGAATGGGGGAGGGTTGTCTGGGAAGAGGATTGACTAATGTGCCTGAAGACTCCATCTTGAAGGATCTGTAAAAATCAGCAACCTTCCTGTAAAGAAGCGGCAAGTTGGGATACATATGGCCCCCACCCAGCGAGGAAGATGATGAGGAGGCAAAGAAGAGCCCAAGGATCACAGTTTGAATTTTTTTTTTTTTGAGATCCCCAAGTCTCATATTCAACCATACAATCACACCGTCATACCAACAGGCTCTTTGGAAATGCTGCACAAACAAAGGCCTTAGTGAGAGCAATTGTGTAAATCAATTGTCTGGTTTGACCAAAATTGAGCCTTTTGGTCATGAACAGAAACTTGGCAAAGTAAGAGTCAACTGCCTCTGAAATCATACTGTAACCACACTATTTCTGCAACTTTAAGTCTCAGAAACCCTAAACTTTATTATGTAACTCTGTTTGAATGCTAAATGATGTATGGAATATTATTTACAGAAATATTATTCACAAATTGATCATGTTGGCTGAGGTGTAATTTGCAATAGAAATTTGCATCACTCTCGCATGCCCAGCTGAACTACGCTGACCTGAAGAAAGCTGCGTAAGTTACACATTTAACTGTGACACTGAGAAGCTCTCAGAGAGGCTGCCATCCCCTCTGAAATCGCAGAGTATCCTAACCCAAACACAGCTGCAGGAAGCTGCAACGGTTACCAAGTGCCTCTGCATTTTAGTGCCATGCTCCTCTCTCCTCTGCTCGAGATACAGACGGAGCTGCAGGTTGGAGACACTCACGTGGTTTCTGTACTCTGATCACGTGCTCATGAGGGGAAGCTAATGAGCCGCAGCGTCCGCTATATTGGTACTTAAATTTTTTTTAGAGGAGGTAATCAGAGAAGTATGACATGCTTGTGTATTTATAACCATTCTGCAGCTTTACCCCTGTGTGTGGCAGGAAAATAACAGTGTGTGCATATGCCAGAGCGCATGTATGATGCAGCACTTTCTTCCTCTGGAGAAATGTGGAAGTCCGTATGTTTGTGTTTATATTCAGGTAAACAGCTAGGTGTCCATTCCATGTCAGGGAGCTTATAAAAAATAAAGGTTATCTCTATAAGTTATTATTTAAGTGTGTTATATCAACGTTTATTGTGTTGTATACATTTTATTGATTCCTATTAGAAATGTTTCATAACATGCATTATGCATCCTGAGGTCTCCTGTACGCGAGCGTTATACATCAGCCCTGAACCAGGAGTGATCACTGTCCATTGAGCGCCACGCGTCAACAGAACCTTAGGGCCCCTTTAAAACTATATGATCCTTATGTAGGCATTTGAACGGATACTGCTTTAAAGCAACATTGGTTCAGAAAAGACTGCAAATGTGATGAACTTCCAAAGACACTGCTATTATGTTAGCATGAGCGATAGCACAGTATAATGAGTCGAACAGGTCTTGTAACCCAAAGGTCACAGGTTTGATTCCCGTGTAGGACACAGCCGTTGTACCCTTGAGCAAGGTACCTAGCCTGCATTGTTTCAGTATAGGTCCAGCTGTATAAATGGATCCAATGTAGTTGCAATGTAAAAGTTGTGTAAGTCGCTCTGGATCACAGTGTCTATTAAATGCCGGTAATTTAAGTCACTTGTAGTCTACTTCCTTAAAAATGCTTGCCAAGCCAACAGCCTATCCCTTCATTGCCCTGGCCAATTGATGCTGAACAATTATTTAAGATCAAATTAAATTCAGCTATTCTCATTTTTTATTTATGATGGCCTATTTATTTTTCATATGTGATTACTCTTAGTTATCATCGAAAACTTCATCATGCAAGGACAGAAATACCGCAACTAATAACATTTTTAATGACCTGTAATGTAATGTAATGATAATGGTAATACGCTATTACAAGCAATATCAAAATTACAATGTAGTCAAAATAATATGGTGGAATCAGCATAATATAGCATCAAGAGAGACAAATGCCAGCTTTGGCATACTTATTTATTAATATTTATTTGTCACAATTCATCACCACGAAGAATGAACACAAGAAAGTTATGACTGGTAACATTGTTATTACAGTAGTAGTATTAACAGTAATTATATAAAAATAATATAATAAAAACAATCGAGCCCTCAGCATCTCTGTCCACATTCAGCTCACCATTCCTGTTCGGTTTCTTCTTCTCACACTTGGATTAGATTGTGTAGTTCACACTTAATCGAAGTGTGAACTGCACACTTTGAAGTCCATTTAATTTAAAACTAATACAAGCAGACACATGAAATGCATGTTGAACAAGTTGCAGAGTCTCAGCTGTTTAGGCTGTATGTAAGCCTGTGGCGAGTTTACTACATAATATATAGAGTTCAGCGTAGAACCTGAAACAAACACACAGCAATCAAAGCTGACTAACTTAGACAAAGATCACAAGTGCAGCTCTGGTGAATCAGAACCTCAGATATATTACACAGATCCTGCACTCTAAAGGCACGACTGCTTCATTCCCAAAACTCACTGAGTGTCCCCATAACTGCACCCCCAATCTGGATTTCCCCTCCTGCAAGCTGAGAAACATATCATTGAAAAATAATCCTGAGCTCTCAAACGTTCTTCATTCCACATGAGCACACTGATCCAGCTTCTGTGTGAAGGTTTTATAAGTCAACTTCCACATTATCTTCAGTGTACTTGACAGCTGCTTCATTAGGCGACCCTGCACATCAATAAACACGTATAAACACAACAGAGGGAGAGAACTGAGAGTGAGAATGAACAGTGTTGCAGCCTGAAACCTAAAACACACGTTGTTTTTAGATGTGTTCCCCTGTAAAATGACATCACCTGGTTTCCTGCACCATTTCACACACAGTATAATGGAGGCCAGCAGCAGAGGAGCAGCTCCCAGACCGAAGACCAGTCTACCTGTGGAGAGACACAGAGATGAGGGATATGTGGAGGATATAAACCTGTGCATATACAAGAATATATGGCGTGACAGGGTGGCAATCGGAACCCATGAAGTGGTTTATATCTCTTATACTATGGCTACAACTAAAATAGATGGAAAAAATTTAAATAGATGGCACCAGTGTTTCTCTTTTCATATGTATGCAGATTAGTCTCACTATCAGCCATCAAAAATATTAGAAAAAAGAAAAGACATTAAACAATGAAAAACAAAGTTCATGTTGCATTTAGGAAGTTGTCATGATGCATTTAGGAACTGGTATAGTGGGAAGACAGTGAGCTGTATCATATATTCTCATACACATAACTACGATACGTTAATATCTTCAAGCTTAATAAATGCTACACCCCTGACCACACAAATGTGAAATGTGTTGAAAATGAGATATTTTCTGGATAAAAAAACGCTCTCTATCCGCACATTTAAACTTAGCGATTGATTTTTTTTTAACAACGTGGTGTTAAGTTTCCTTTCATTTCAGGATTTCTAAGTCAACAAATTGAAAGTTTTCGTGTAGTGATTTGAAACCAATCGGAATTAAATATTTGTCCAAGCCATAGTATAAATTGTTATACTGTTTGTTGCTCCTATGTATGGTAACTGAATAGAAAGCAATGCAAATATATTAAGTATAAAGTTTTATATATAATTTGAAAGCCTACCTGAGACACCTGCAACAGTCAGAGTGATGGAATCGCTGCGCTGTGATGTCACATTTCTCCCCTCCAGCCTCCCCTCACACCAGTACTGCCCATGGTCAGATCCAGCAGCCCCAGTGATGTTCACACTGTACTCTTTAGTGAGAGATGTGGCTGTCTGGTTATGGTCTCTGTACCAGAAATGTGTCCAGTTGCTGTAGGAGTCCACCTCACACCGCAGGGTGACGGTCTCTCCATTGTACAGTGGGCGCCATTTTGACTTCACGATCAGAGTGGCCTTAGGCAGGGCTGTGGAAAGGAGACAGACTGGGTCACAGTTTCTTCTGTCAGAATTTATAGATGACTGAGGAGGAAACAGTTGTGCATAAATTGCAAGGAAAAATAACTAAAAATATAAATTTTCTTTGACTCTATAGGTGGTCCTGCACAATATTCCATAAATATTAAAATTTTAAGCATTTCACCCAAAATAAATTTTGTATGTGAAATAATAAACCAAATATTTTTATTATCTATAGTGTGAGCATAAGTTGAGTTTAATTGAAATTATGATAATTATACAAAGTCTCCAGCAGTGCTGAATTCATAAGAATGCCAATAACATAATGGTGTGGAATGTTTTTGTGACACACATTAGGCCCCATAATAACTGAACATCATTTGAGTGCCGGAGCATACTTAAGCATTGTATCTGACCATGTGCATCCCTTTATGACTACAGTCTACCTGTATTCAAGTGGATACTTCCAGCAGGTAATGCGTCTTTTCACAAAGCACATGTCTCCTCTAGCTGGTTCCACAAACAAGATGATGACTTAATTTTATTCCAATGACATGCACAGTCCCCAGATCTGAATCCAATTGAGCACGTGACAGATCCAAATTGAAAGCATACCTGAGACTCACCTACAGTCAGAGTGATGGAGTCGCTGTGCTGTGATGTCACATTTCTCCCCTCCAGCCTCCCCTCACAACAGTACTGCCCCTGGTCAGATCCAGCAGCACCAGGGATGGTGAGTCTGTTACCAGTTACACTGTGACCAGGAGTCTGAGACACAGCCATCTGGGCCTGGTCTTTGTACCAGGAATATGTCCAGTTGCTGTAGGAGTCCACCTCACACCTCAGGGTGACGGTCTCTCCATTGTACAGTGGGGGCCATTTTGGCTCTACAGTCAGAGTGGCTTTAGGCAGGGCTGTGGAAAGGAGACAGACTGGGTCACAGTTTCTTCTGTCAGAATGTAGAAGTGACTGAGGAGGATACAGTTGTGTATAAAATGCAAGGGAAAAAGAACCATGGCAGAAAGATTAATTATCTTTGAATCAATAGGTGGTCCTGCGCAATATTTCATAACATATAAATATTTGAAGCATTACTTCAAAAGTAAATTATATATGTGAAATCATTCACAGAATATTTTTATTCTCTATAATGTGAGTATAAATTGAATATCATTGAAATTAGGATAATTATACAAAGCCTTTAGCACTGCTGAATTCATAAGAATCCCAATAACATGTTTGAAATTTATAGAGAGTGGTGCAATAAACAATGAAATCCAGTGAGTAGCAGTTCTATGGGTGAAAACACCTTATTAATGAGAGCGTCAGAGAAGAATGGGCAGACTCATTCAAGCTAGCAGGAAGGCCACAAATGGTCAAAATACAGCTATTTACAACAGTGCTGCGCAGAAGGACATCTCTGAGCACACAACCCAAAACTAAACAATGAAAAAATGGATAAATGTCTGGTCTGATGAATCTCAATTTCTGCTACGACACATATGTAGATGTTAGGGTCAGAATTTGAGAAAACAGGATGAATCCATACTGCATAAAATCCCATCCTGCTTTGTGTCAGCAGTAACGGCTGGTAGTGGTAGTGTAATGGTGTGTTTTTGTGACACACATTAAGCCCCTTAATACCAACTGACCATCAGTTGAGTGCCAGAACATACTTAAGCATTGTAGTGGACCATGTGCATCCCATTAGGACCACAGTCTACCTTATATCAAGTTGATACTTCCAGCAGGTAATGCGCCATGTCACAAAGCACACGACACCTGCAGCTGGTTCCACAAACAAGATGGCGACTTCATTTTACTCCAATGACCTGCACAGTCCCCAGATCTGAATCCAATAGAGCATGTGACATATCCAAATTGAAAGCGTATCTGAGACTCACCTGCAACAGTCAGATTGATGGAGTCGCTGCGCTGTGATGTCACATTTCTCTCCTCCAGCCTCCCCTCACACCAGTACTGCCCCTGGTCAGACCCAGCAGAACCAGGGATGGTGAGTCTGTTACCAGTTACACTGTGACCAGCAGTCTGAGACACAGCCATCTGGGCCTGGTCTTTGTACCAAGAATATGTCCAGTTGCTGTCGGAGTCCACCTCACACCTCAGGGTGACGGTCTCTCCATTGTACAGTGGGCGCCATTTTGGCTCTACAGTCAGAGTGGCTTTAGGCAGGGCTGTGGAAAGGAGACAGACTGGGTCACAGTTTCTTCTGTCAGAATGTAGAAGTGACTGAGGAGGAAACAGTTGTGTATAAAATGCAAGGGAAAAAGAACCATGGCAGAAAGATTAATTATCTTTGAATCAATAGGTGGTCCTGCGCAATATTTCATAACATATAAATATTTGAACCATTACTTCAAAAGTAAATTATATATGTGAAATCATTCACAGAATATTTTTATTCTCCATAGTGTGAGTATAAGTTGAATATCATTGAAATTAGGATAATTATACAAAGCCTTTAGGACTGCTGAGTTCATTAAATCCCAATAATGTGTCTGAAATTTACAGAGAGTGGTGCAATAAACAATGAAATCCAGTGAGTAGCAGTTCTATGGGTGAAAATACCTTTTTAATGAGAGCGTCGGAGTAGAATGGGCAGACTCATTCAAGCTAGCAGAAAGGCCTCAAATGGTAAAAAAACAGCTATTTACAACAATGCTGTGCAGAGGGACATCTCTGAATAAACAACCCAAAACTAAACAATTGAAGAATGGATAAATTTCTGGTCTGACGAATCTCAATTTCTGCTACGACATATTCGTAGATGGTAGGGTCAGAATTTGGCAAAACAGGATGAATCCATACTGCATAAAAATCCCATCCTGCTTTGTGTCAGCAGTAACGGCTGGTAGTGGTAGTGTAATGGTGTGTTTTTGTGACACACATTAAGCCCTTTAATACCAACTGACCATCAGTTGAGTGCCAGAACATACTTAAGCATTGTAGCGGACCATGTGCATCCCTTTAGGACCACAGTCTACCTTTTATCAAGTTGATACTTGCAGCAGGTAATGTGCCTTGTCACAAAGCACACGTCACCTGCAGCTGGTTCCACAAACAAAACGGCGACTTCATTTTACTCCAATGACCTGCACAGTCCCCAGATCTGAATCCAATAGAGCATGAGACATATCCAAATTGAAAGCGTACCTGAGACTCACCTGCAACAGTCAGATTGATGGAGTCGCTGCGCTGTGATGTCACTTTTCTCCCCTCCAGCCTCCCCTCACACCAGTACTGCCCCTGGTCAGACCCAGCAGCACCAGGGATGGTGAGTCTGTTACCAGTTACACTGTGACCAGCAGTCTGAGACACAGCCATCTGGGCCTGGTCTTTGTACCAAGAATATGTCCAGCTGCTGTAGGAGTCCACCTCACACCTCAGGGTGACGGTCTCTCCATTGTACAGTGGGCGCCATTTTGGCTCTACAGTCAGAGTGGCTTTAGGCAGGGCTGTGGAAAGGAGACAGACTGGGTCACAGTTTCTTCTGTCAGAATGTAGAAGTGACTGAGGAGGAAACAGTTGTGTACAAAATGCAAGGGAAAAAGAACCATGGCAGAAATATTAATTATCTTTGAATCAATAGGTGGTCCTGTGCAATATTTCATAAAATATAAATAATTGAAGCTTAACTTCAAAAGTAAATTATATATGTGAAATCATTCACAGAATATTTTTATTCTCCATAGTGTGAGTATAAGTTGAATATCATTGAAATTAGGATAATTATACACAGCCTTTAGCACTGCTGAATTCATTAAAATCCCAATAACGTGTCTGAAATTTACAGAGAGTGGTGCAATAAACAATGAAATCCAGCAAGTGGCAGTTCTGTGGGTGAAAACACCTTATTAATGAGAGCGTCGGAGAAGAATGGGCAGACTCATTCAAGCTAGCAGAAAGGCCACAAATGGTCAAAAAACATCTATTTACAACAGTGATGCGGAAAAGGACATCTCTGAATACACAGCCCTAAACTAAACAATTGATGAATGGATAAATGTCTGATCTGATGAATCTCAATTTCTGCTACGACACATATGTAGATGGTAGGGTCAGAATTTGACAAAACAGGATGAATCCATAGTGCATAAAATCCCATCCTGCTTTGTGTCAGCAGTAACGGCTGGTAGTGGTAGTGTAATGGTGTCTTTTTGTGACACACATTAAGCCCGTTAATACCAACTGAACATCAGGTGAGTGCCAGAATATAATTAAGCATTGCAGCAGACCATATGCATCCCTTTAGGACCACAGTCTACCTTTTATCAAGTTGATATTTCCAGCAGGTAATGTGCCATGTCACAAAGCACACGTCACCTGCAGCTGCTTCCACAAACAAGACGGCGACTTCATTTTACTCCAATGACCTGCACAGTCCCCAGATCTGAATCCAATAGAGCATGTGACATATCCAAATTGAAAGCATACTTGAGACTCACCTGCAACAGTCAGAGTGATGGAGTCGCTGTGCTGTGATGTCACTTTTCTCTCCTCCAGCCTCCCCTCACACCAGTACTGGCCCTGGTCAGACCCAGCAGAACCAGGGATGGTGAGTCTGTTACCAGTTACACTGTGACCAGCAGTCTGAGGCACAGCCATCTGGGCCTGGTCTTTGTACCAAGAATATGTCCAGCTGCTGTCGGAGTCCACCTCACACCTCAGGGTGACGGTCTCTCCATTGTACAGTGGGTGCCATTTTGGCTCTACAGTCAGAGTGGCTTTAGGCGGGGCTGTGGAAAGGAGACAGACTGGGTCACAGTTTCTTCTGTCAGAATGTAGAAGTGACTGAGGAGGAAACAGTTTTGTATATAATGCAAGGGGAAAAGAGCCATTGCAGGAAGATTAATTATCTTTGAATCAATAGGTGGTCCTGCGCAATATTTCATAAAATATAAATATTTGAAGCATAACTTCAAAAGAAAATTATATATGTGAAATCATTCACAGAATATTTTTATTCTATATAGCGTGAGTATAAGTTGAATATCATTGAAATTAGGATAATTATACAAAGCCTTTAGCACTGCTGAATTCATAAGAATCCCAATAGCATGTCTGAAATTTACAGAGAGTGGTGCAATATACAATGAAATTCAGTGAGTAGCAGTTTTATGGGTGAAAACACCTTATTATTGAGAGCGTCTGAGTAGAATGGGCAGACTCATTCAAGCTAGCAGAAAGGCCAGAAATTGTCAAAATACAGCTATTTACAACAGTGCTGCACAGAAGGACATCTCTGAATACACAACCCAAAACTAAACAATTAAAGAATGGATAAATGTCTGGTCTGACGAATCTCAATTTCTGCTACCACACATATGTAGATGGTAGGATCAGCATTTGACAAAACAGGATGAATCCATACTGCATAAAAATCCCATCCTGCTTTGTGTCAGCAGTAACGGCTGGTAGTGGTAGTGTAATGGTGTGTTTTTGTGACACACATTAAGCCCCTTAATACCAACTGAGCATCAGTTGAGTGCCAGAACATATTTAAGCATTGTAGCGGACCATGTGCATCCCTTTAGGACCACAGTGTACCTTTTATCAAGTTGATACATCCAGCAGGTAATGTGTCATGTCACAAAGCACACGACACCTGCTGCTGGTTCCACAAACAAGACGGCGACTTCATTTTACTCCAATGACCTGCACAGTCCCCAGATCTGAATCCAATAGAGCATGTGACATATCCAAATTGAAAGCTTACTTGAGACTCACCTGCAACAGTCAGATTGATGGAGTCGCTGCGCTGTGATGTCACTTTTCTCCCCTCCAGCCTCCCCTCACACCAGTACTGCCCCTGGTCAGACCCAGCAGCACCAGGGATGGTGAGTCTGTTACCAGTTACACTGTGACCAGCAGTCTGAGACAAAGCCATCTGGGCCTGGTCTTTGTACCAGGAATATATCCAGTTGCTGTAGGAGTCCACCTCACAACTCAGGGTGACGGTCTCTCCATTGTACAGTGGGCGCCATTTTGGCTCTACAGTCAGAGTGGCTTTAGGCAGTGCTGTAGAAACAGACAGACTGGGTCACAGTTCTGTTGTCATGCCAGTATTTTCATGACTATGGAAAAAACAAATCACCCTAAATGAAGGACAAAAACCAGGGCAGCTGCATTCCTATTTTAAATGATATTAAGAGAAGATATTCAAAAATCAGAAAAATGAAAAAGCTCTAAACCTGATCGTAATGGTACAAGAATTAAACTAAGGAACAGGATCCCAGAATCATCACAGCAGTTGGACCCAGTGCATTATGGGAATGTACCAATTTTGCACAATGAATAATGCCTGTCAACACTCACCTGATACCTGTATGTGGGTGGGGTTACTGTACTCTGTGTTCCAATCAGCACTCACCTGATACCTGTATGTGGGTGGGGTATCTATACTCCCGGGGTATCTATGTGTTCCCAACTGGGTCTCCCCCCTGTGTGTGTAAGAGGAGCAGCACTGAGGGTGTACAAGCCTTTAGATGTTCTGGAAATATGGGCTATGTCATGTGATCCAGTTCCATTTAACCAGTAATATTCCCAGCCAGGTGAAGTCACTGTAACCTTACAAGAGAGACTGACATGTTCTCTTGCATATAACTGCCTGTGTGGAGAGACAGTCAGGACAGGCGGGGGTATCTCTATAACAGAGAGAACAGACTGAATCTCTCCCCTGGGTTCCTAATAATGGCATCATCAAATAGGCAGTGCATACTGGCCTTAATCTGCGATACAGTAGAACATGGTTCGTTTATCCATGTACTGTGAAAGCATGTGACTATCTCAGAACGGGTGTGGGCGAGGCTGTGAAGACGGACAGACTGTGTCACAGCTCTAACCGCTCATTACATTACTACATTACAGGCATTCGCAGATGCTCCTACCCAGAGCAATTTATACAACTTCTACATACAACATTGCTAGTGGAGTGTAGACATGACTACAGAGGGACAGGCATGCTCTGATTGGGGTTGAAACAAAGAGCTAAAGCAGTAGGTTCTCTCATTGTCATAACAGATAGAAAAGGCTACATTCCATGGATTAAAACATACAGAAGCTCAAATATTAACAATACAAACAGTGTGACAGTCAGAAACTCAACTCAATTTGTGGTATATCCAGCGCATTTAAGTGAAAATATGTTAATTTTATATTTGCCTGTAATAAATGAACTGTTACGGGAAGCACAATGTGCACTGGGGAAGATTGAATAAATGTGTTAAATATGGTCTCTCTGTGGGATGAGTGAGACCACCAGTGTTCAGCTGCTGACCAGTTTTGACTCACCTGACACGTTCAGTCTGACAGTATCACTCCTGGATTCAGCCTCACAGCAGTATTCACCACTGTGTGATTCAGTAACAGGTGCGATGGTGTAGATGTTATCCTGGGATCTGTGCTTTAGCGTCCAACTATCTGATTCATATCTGTTCCAAAAGAATCCATGATGTTTGAAGGGCTGTCCCAAACACGTGAGAGTGACGGTCTCTCCAGTGAAGAACAGGGACCGGTTAGGCTGCAGAGTCAGTACAGCCTTTGTGCTCCCTGTACAAACAGTGCATGCACTACGTCAGTACATGTGTTTAAATACTCATGACATGTTTATAGTGTCCTGATTAATGCCTCAGCTTCATTAGTTTCGAACAGTAAAGAACTGCTTCTGGTTGTGATCTCTGTATCACCCCCTACTGTAGGACATGCCTCGAGTCTCACAGAATAATATTTCTACATTACCGTCCACATATGCAGTCAAATTAATCACATCATAATGCTGTGAGACAGTCTTATTGTGAAGCATGACATTCTGTTATCAATCATAAGTTTCACTAAACTGTCTGAATAAGGTTTTTCTCTGATAGATTATCAGGAAACAGAAGGTTGGGTTTGTTTTAAAATCTAGTAACACTCACCCAGTCTTGTAATTAGACTCAGCACTGTAAAAAAAAAAAAAAAGACAGGAATCATTTACATCATCATCGAAATGGCCAAAGAAATGGAATAAGTGCAAGAAAAATACAAAACCATAAATATGTTCCAAATAAAGCCTAAACTCAGGTCCACCAGTCAGTGTTTGAGTTGGGCAATGATCAGTTTGAATGGAGCGTACATCTGTTTGTGTGAACATATTTGAAGCCTTTACATGTTCTGTGCAAAAATACACTGAAAGTTCTGGTTAAAAAGCCAGTTACATATCACCACTGTTATATTTTTAAGTACAATTGTTTTACCTTTTATCATGCAATTTTTTGTTTTATTATTTTATTTGTAGCACAATATTCTACATTGTTACCTTTTGCGATTATTTATATTTTTTATTTTACTGCTAGAGTGTATTGATGGACACCAACCTTTTTATTCTAATTGCAAATTGCTGCTTGTACATATTTTTTGTAAATTTTCCCACTTTCCCACATGCCAAGGGACTACTGAAGAAATTTAGTTATCAAGCTAATTCTGGGGTAGTTACTGACTGTACAATGTCTCTTTCAAATAACAAATAAATAACATTGTATTTCTTCTTTCACAAAATAATTGTTAGTGATCATTCAAGGTATGTTATCTACTGAAGCAAAAGCATACTTCTTCACTCATACTTTTCTTTTTTCCCATAACCCAGATCATTCCAATGCAGCCCAAACGCTGTAGAGCATTTTAGTATTAGTGAGGTCAAATTATACTTATTTATTTAAGCATAACTTAACAAATGTGTTGTTGTGGTTTATTTATATCAATCAAAGGTAAATTTCACCACAAAAACATACTTATCTGTTAAAAACCTTTACATTAAAAAACTGATTCGGCAGTACTCACAGATCAATGTGACCCCTCTGTTTGCCTGCATGATTCAAGAGGAAGGTTAGTGCTTCAACATCAGTGATCAAAAGAGAGCTAAAAAAGAAACCCCTGGGCTATTATACATACTGTACAGCACCTCTAATGCATTCTTTTCTTATCTGCTTGTGTGAACAGCAAGTTGCGAAAAAATTCTCACAGAAGCTCTCACACTTCTACTTCATCACTGCTTTACCTTCCGCTTTTCTGTAACTAAAATCAACTAAATTTAAATATATATCTACAGAATATCACTCTTACATTTCCTCTATACTGACAAATAGCCACCAACAACAGAAGCCAGAAAACCCACAGGCACTCACAGTGCCAAACAGAGAATAAACCATCCAAATTTGTATGTGAGTTGTATAGGCTACAGACAACTCTAAGTACCTGTATGAGTTGTACTGCAGTTGATGACAGATTAATCCTGTGAAGAGTTGTGAAGGAGAACCCTAAATCTACAGTCAGTGATGTCACCAGCAGTCTCCAGAGGGCAGGGGTAAAAATATAGCTAACCCCCAAATGCAGAAGACTCTGAGAGCAGAATTATAGAGGCTAAACAGCAAACTGCAAAACCTCACATCAACATCAAGAATCAAAAGGCCAGATTAGAATTTGCCAAAAAATACAAAGACAAGCCTGAAGAGTTTTGAAGCAGTTATATGAACAGATAAGACAAAAAAATAAAAAAATAAAAACCAAAGCAATGGAAAGCTGAAAGTGTGGAGGAAAGAACTTCTGCTTGTTAATTGTAATCTTTTTTTTTTTACTTTTACACAGCCGAAAATACGGGGACTCAACACAAAGACAGCAGTTTCTGTGAAATGGTAACACACATACCATGATATTAAAAGTTGACTGTACTTTTGTCTCATATTCATATCCAAATACCGTAAGCACAGAGCAAAAATAACCAATTTCCCACTACCATTACAACACTTTTGGGGGGCTCTGTTTGTGAGAGCAAAAATAAGGAAGTAGGTCCTGCACAGCAAACCAGCTTCATGTTTTCTTCTCTTCTTTTTTATAAACTAAAGAAAAAGTGCAGAACTTCACTCGTTATCACAGGGAATCAGAGAGACTTTAGGGCAGCACCTTGCTTAAATGCACTGGTCCTCTGTGAAATGAAACACTGCATGGTCTAAAAAACCTGACTGTGCCAGAGCTGACTGTGAATGTTGGTCCCGCAGGGCAGCTCACAATTGGCTAGAGTGAAGCCCTGGGTGTATGTGATTGGCTACTGTGCTGTCCAGAGGCTGTAGTGTGGTCCACAGAAAGGTGGCATCAGTTTGTGAGGAGTACCGTCCCATCACAACATAGCAGCTCCTCTGATTGGTCAGACTCAATAGTCAAGCAGCAGGCTGGTTGCATTCATTTGAAAAGATGGGGATGCTTGTCTGTGCACTAAAAAACATACACAAGATTGAGGTGCTAGTCTGTGTGCTTACAAACTTACACAGGATGGGGTGCTTGTCTGTGCTCCTTTAAACTTACAGTGCATGTCCCTCTGACATTTACTTGAAAATAGTAAAATCATTTGGCCAGCAGGAGGGGCCTTTGAGCAATAAAATAATACATTGAGTTAAAAAAAAAATAAATAAATAAATACTTCATTAATTTGGCTCCTGCCTAATGTTTAAGGTACGCTCTACTATACAAAATGTTCTACCATCCGGCACCACGGATTCCCTGATGGTGATGGAGAGTAGAGGTTCTAGTATAATGACCTCTGCAAAAACAATGCCCAACAATGCCCAGTCAAAGCCCAACATCTGGCCACCATGCTCCATCAGCTCAGAGAGTCTAACTGGCTCCACCCTTCTTGTATATGCGGACTTCATGGCTGCTTGGCCACAGAATCATTTGTGTTCTGTCTGTTTCCTCCAGGCTTGGGAGTTGATTGGCTGCAGCAGAAGAGCTGTGTTAGGTCATAGCTAAGGACCACTATGTGGGATACTGAAGAGAAAATAGATAGAGGGGGCGGAGTTACTGCACTCTGAGCTCTGAATAAACTAAAGACTTCTCATGAAACTGCTGCACTTCCTGTTCCAACTTCCCACAGCGCCTCCAGCCTGGTCCGCAGTTTTGCCAACGCCGCTGTACACTCTGGCTTCCAGGCTATGGCTTCTCCCCTGTCTGCTGGCAGATAAGCCCCTCGTCCTGGTTACAAGCACAACCAATCAAAACACAGACACCACACAGAGGTGCTGTACCAAAGGCTAAAAGTATCTCGAGTCACAACACAGACCATGGCTACCAAGAATAAACCAAAATAAAATTAACTGGCACACAATGAATCTCCACCCCGTCCCACCCCCCCTGGGGAAATCTCTTTCTGCTCACCGGTCCTACATGCCCCTTTAATTTTATAGCCATTCTTCTCCACTAATTCTCTCAATGAACACCAGAGATCTCCCACCTCTCTGGCAGTCTGCAAATGATTCTGTTCTGCCATCAGCATTCCACATGTGCGCCCAACCCCCATTACTCCCGTAGTTCCGGCCCAATAAATTTAGGAAACAGCGCTACTCCTGATGTACAGACACTCGTTTATTTCGTGGCATTTCTGTTGACCTGCTGAAAGGCAGAACCGGTGAACAGAAGTCTGGTTATGTCCCAGAGAAAGACATTTCCCCACATTCACTGAAATGGGATTTTAGTGGGAGTTTACTGACACCTAGTGGTGAGAATATGCAAGCCTTTCACAACCCAGACACGCGCCTGAAAGCATCTACCATTGCCAGACATAATGGATATGAATGTTGCTACAACTACCCCAATCTCACTTCACACTCTGTTGCACCAATATCCAATTACCTATGTTCTCAATCCATTTTCAACATTAAAAAATCATCAAACAGTCAAGTGAGAACTAAATTCTCTTTTGTTGTGACAGCTTTGGGAATTAATGTATGTGGGGAAGTGAAAGTGTTGTGTAACCTCTCAGATGTAGGAGATCTGCTGGTGCTCAGATGTTTGTAGTACCTGACCCTGCAGGTGAGAGAATCACCTGTGGCCAGTGACCATTCCACCCCTGTCTGTGTTAATGTGTGACTTTTGCCTTGTGACTACACCCTCTTACAAGACAGAAACAAAAGGTATGAGAGCAAGGGGAGGCCACTAAATAAACAAATGAACAACACTGATTAATAAACTTAACTTAGACAATAACTTCATATCAACCTCTCTTTGGTTTAATGTTTAAGTCTCTATACCGGAGTGAGATATCCTGCAGGGGGTTAATGCTCATGCTGTACTCACCTGTGACCAGGCGAGGTCAGCAGAGGCCATGTTTCACGGTCAGCCAAAACAGCAAATTAAAAAAATGGGCAAGATCAAGTCTGAGCCTCCCAATACACAGCAAGTAAAGTAAATGACTGAAACAGTGATGATAAAATGGTTCATACTAGCCTGGTATCAACAATTAAAGACGGACTAAATAGGAATCTGTTAAAGCAAATAATCATAGAGTTTGTACAGATTATTGCCTGAGGTATTAAATAAGATTAAAAAATTAACAGCCCATGTTTATTAAAATGCGGTGCAGAAGACCGAGGTTATCCATCCAGCCCTCCAGGTAGTGACATAACAGGGGTTGTGACCAGGAGAGGTTCAGCTCTGGAGATAAATGCGGTGTGAATATTCCCTTTCCTCTGACATTATGCTTAAATAACCAAATCTTCCTGCTGTTTTTCTCATCTGTGTCACTCCCTGCCTATTCCCTTCCTCCTTTATTATGTTCATTTCCTCTTCTTATTTCTTCTCTTCTTTCACTTCCCTCTGGATCTTCTCTGATGTTTCTTTCTCATGCTGCTAAAGCCTCCTGTTCCTCTCCTCCTCTAGGCTGTCAGTCATCTGCAGGAGCTGTGTGATCTGATTGTGGTCAGCCCTGTTCTTATTGCTTAACATGTGACGTCCGCCATGACACTGACCAATGAGCACCTGAAGCTCACGGCCATGCTGCACAAAAGTCTCTAAACATCTCCTTTCCCATCTGTGTGACCAATAACTGTTCTCACATACCATTGTTTTACTTTTAATAAACACTGAATTTAACTCGCTTTGGTGCCATGTAAAATGAACCTCCAAAAGCGTAATATTATTTGATTTATTTTATTTTTAATAGCGGATCTTCCTGCCGACCTCCATTTCAGCCTCTCACCTCACGCTCCTCGATTTGACGCTGCAGCTCAGACACCAGTTTTAGTGAGTCCCTGTACTTGACCTCATAGTCACATATCTGCAATGGAATAGGAGAACATGGAGATTAAAGGTGTTCCTAAGACCCACACATAGGTATGCAATCCTATAACAGGAGACAGACCTGACTGTAGAGAGGGTAGAGTGGAGCATTGGTACTCGCTGGATGTGCTCACCTGGGTCTGGTGCAGCTGCTCAGTCTTGAACAGCTTAAGGAGCAGAGCCTGGATCTCCTTCTTCACACACTGCTCCTGCTCGCTCCTCTCCTCCATCACTCTTTCCAGCTTCGCTCTCCAGTCCTGCTCAAGCTGCCCCAGCTTCCTGCAGCACGAAGCACACCAGCTTCAGTCTTACACTGTGCTGGAGCCAGCAGTAACTTGTGTGCTTTTTATAAACCGGTTCACAGCACATGGAGGTGTGCACCATGTGACACTCATCTATCCTGTACAGGATTCCAGCACGTTAAAAAATAATCAAAAGCTTCATCATTCAAATACAATTTAAGCTTTCTGTTAAGTGTCTGTCCATTGTTAACTCAGATTCAGTTACTTCTAAAATTAGCATCAATATTATTCCCTTTTCTCTCCAATGACTGTTACTTGGAATAAGACACAAGCCCCGAAATGGGTGGAGTTATTATGAGTTATTAACAGTTGATACAATTGATCCAGTCAAAGTGGTCTGCTATGGAGACCAAACTTGATAGATTGGTTCATATCAATGTCAATGATTAACAGCACACGGTAGTCCCACCTATAATGGAGTTCATGAAGCCTCACTCTCCCATTGCCATGGTTACCTTATTTAGATGTCATATTTGGTCTCCCTTAACACAGTCTTGCTTGGTACTCACTGCTGTAGAGCCATCTCTTCCTCTTGAAATGTCTTCTGAAATTCCTCCTGCTCCAGATCGGCACTTTTTATTCTGTTCTCTCTCTTCTCCAGCATCAAGTCAAGTGCATCTCTCTCTTCACACATATTCATGCATCTTCTTTGCAACTCTCTGATACTTGCCTTTATGAAATATCAAATAGTGTAAATACACATTTCTAATATAAGCTGTTGCACAAACAGCAGTGCAATACTTCAGCCATAGATTCCATTAAAGCTTCACATTCTGAAAGTAACTGAAATTATTCACACTCATCTACAGTACATGATAGTATCGAGCAGTATTCATACAATTCATTACTAATTTCTGTTTCTCACCTTCAGGTTCCAGTTATTACGATGGGAGGAAGAAAGCATTCTTCTGATTCTTCTAATTTTTTCTTTAGTGTCTCTAATCAAAAATGGACAAACACATGGATTATGACAAATACAAGCCCTCCTGATGCAAATACTTTACATGTGGATAAAATTCATCAGAAGACCAAAATCATGAGCACATTCAAAGCCGGTGTCATGGACATGACCATCCTTGCTGTCTGATGGAACACAGAGTCTGGCTGACATTTCTGTGGCAAAATGTTGATGATCTGAATGGGGAAAAAAACAGTGTTAAAGGTCAAAGGTCACTGGAGTTGTTCATTTGCTGGTGTTTCTGATCACATGCAGTCCTATCTTACACGAGAATTCCTGAACACACAACAATAAATAGCACAGTGTAAAAAGTAAAGTTGTTACCGTTTCTGAATATGCTTGAATGTGCAGCTCAGCTTGAAGGAGTATGCTGGTGATGAACTTCAGTGAGGAGACACTGTCCTTCATCTCATTTATTTTATTGAAAGAAGCCTCTCCTAAATCCAAAGAATATGAGGATCATTTTAGGGATTTCAACATAATTGCATGACAGGATGTTCTCCTCACCCCTGAAGAATGGCCATCTTAAAAGCAATAGCAGGAAGGAGGTACCTGTCGATGGGCGGTCTGATGCAAGACAGATATCCAGCAACGGGCCAATGTCCATCTGCATTTTGGGTGTTTCTATAGGAAGTAACGCAATGCTTTTCCTGGTGCTTTCACTAGCAGAATCCATTTCCTGAAGAAACAATAAACAGATACTTATGAATGAATGAACGGCAGGTTGTGTAAATATACATAATTGAACTTCATTCAGTAATTCAGAAGCAGGTCCAGCCTCCAGGATTGGGGTCTCCACCCATTAAAATATCAGAACAAAATGGGTGGAGACCCCAATCCTGGCGGCTGGACCTGCTTCTGAATTACTGAATGAAGTTCAGTTATGTACACACATTTTAACTGTAGTCATTCATGAGCTCGTGAATAGATGTGACTATTCATGAGCTAAAGACTGTCCCTGGCTAACTCAATTAAACATTTTCCAATACTTTCATTTTTTAAGTAAACCGAAAGATGTATTTTCAGCAGACTCGTTATGATGTGCAAACTTATGCAATTTGACTTTACACTTTAAATATATTTTCTTTAAAATTCCCAGAGAACTGCAGGAGTTTCCAAATGTTACAGAATAATCATATTCATATATGTGCTTGACACAGGTGTGTAGTGTAGCTTACACTTCCTATCTGTAAGATGTTCTGGTCTATCAGGAACTGGCCATCCGGTTGGCCATACTGCAATGAGGCTGTCCTGGGGAATGGAAGCACTGGGAAAAAAGCAGAATCACAAAAAAATACAAAACCAAATCACAGTGCAGAGACAAAATCACTCTCCAAATTACACTGCAGAGACAAGATCACACTCCCCAAATCACATTGCAGAGACAAGATCACAAGCACAAAATAACATTGCAGAGAGAAGATCACACTCCCCAAATCACAGTGCACAGACAAGATCACTCTCCAAATCACACTACAGAGATAAGATCACACTCCCCAAATCACACTACTGAGACAAGATCACACTCTCCAGATCACACTGCAAAGCAAAATCTGCATACAACATACAACACTTCATACAACACCACACTCCCCAAATCACACAGCAGAGATAAGATCACAAGCACACAATAACATTGCAGAGACAAGATCACACTCCCCAAATCCCATTGCAGAGACAAGATCACACTTCCCAAATCACATTGCAGAGACAAGATCACACTCCCCAAATCACAGTGCAGAGATTGGAGGTTCTGTATCAACTATACAACAAATGTATAAAATGAACTACTGTAAAACTATTGTTGTATCTTATTCAATACATTTATATGAAAAACAGACCATGTGAGATTGATGATGAAATGTTTTTTTTTTTGGGTTTCAAAAATGGGCAGGGTTTCAGCTGTCCTGAATGCAGTGGGAAGATGGGCAGGGCTGCTGCTGTCCTGACTGCAGTGGGAAGATGGGCAAGGCTTCTGCTGTCCTGACTGCAGTGGGAAGATGGGCAGGGTTTCTGCTGTCCTGACTGCAGTGGGAAGCTCATTCCACCAGGGGTCAGAAAAGATTGGAGATGTGACCTGGAAGATAGAGTATGAGAGGAGATAACAGAAACAAGAGACTTGGTAAAGAGAGAGAGAGGAGAGGATGCAGAGAGGGAGATGGGGGATGGGTACTGAGTTGGGAATGGGGGAGGTTGTCTGGGAAGAGGATTGACTAATGTGCTTGAAGACTCCATCTTGAAGGATTTGTAAATATCAGCAACCTTCCTGTTAAAGAAGCGGCAAAGTTGGGATACATATGGCCCCCCACCCAGCGAGGAAGATGATGATGGAGGCAAAGAAGACCCGAAGGTCACAGTTTGAATTTAGTTGCTTTTTGAGATCACCAAGTCTCATATTCAACCATACAATCACACCGTCATACCAACAGGCTCTTTGGAAATGCTGCACAAACAAAGGCCTTAGTGAGAGCAATTGTGTAAATCAATTGTCTGGTTTGACCAAAATTGAGCCTTTTGGTCATGAACAGAAACTTGGCAAAGTAAGAGTCAACTGCCTCTGAAATCATACTGTAACCACACTCTTTCTGCAACGTTTAAGGTCTCAGAAAACCCTAAAGTTTATTATGTAACTCTGTTTGAATGCTAAATGAGGTATGGAGTATTATTTACATAAATATTATTCACAAATTGATCATGTTGGCTGAGGTGAAATTTGCAATAGAAATTTGCATCACTCTAGCATGCCCAGCTGAACTACGCTGGCCTGAAGAAAGCTGTGAAAGTTACACATTTAACTGTGACACTGAGAAGCTCTCAGAGCAGCTGCCATCCCCTCTGAAATCACAGAGTATCCTAACCCAGACAGAGTTGCAGGAAGCTGCAACGGTTACCATGTGCGTCTGCATTTAGTGCGTGCTCCTCTGTCCTCTGCTCGAGATATAGTCGGAGCTGCAGGTTGGAGACGCTCGCGTGGTTTCTGTACTCTGATCACATGCTCATGAAGGGAAGCTAACGAGCCGCAGCATCCGCTATATTGGTACTTTAATTTTTTTTTTTAGAGGAGGTAATCAGAGAAGTATGACATCCCTGTGTATGTTATAACCATTCTGCAGCTTTCCCCCTGTGTGTGGCAGGAAAATAACAGTGTGTGCATATGCCATTGTGCATGTGTGATGCAGCACTTTCTTCCTCTGGAGAAATGTGAAAGTCCGTATGTTTGTGTTTATAGTCAGGTAAACAGCTAGGTGTCCATTCCATGTCAGGGAGCTTATAAAAAACAAGGTTATCTCAATAAGTTATTATTTAAGTGCGTTATATCAACGTTTATTGTGTTGTATACATTTCATTGATTCCTATTAGAAATGTTTCATAACATGCATTATGCATCCTGAGGTCTCCTGTACGCGAGCGTTATACATCAGCCCTGAACCAGGAGTGACCGCTGTCCATTGAGCACCACGCGTCAACAGAACCCTAGGGCACTTTAAAACCTATGATCCTTATGTAGGCATTTGAACGGATACTGCTTTAAAGCAACATCGGTTCAGAAAGTACAGCAAATGTAATGAACTTCCAAGACACTGCTATTATGTTAGCATGAGCGATAGCACAGTATAATGAGTCGAACTGGTCTTGTAACCCAAAGGTCACAGGTTTGATTCCGTGTAGGACACAGCCGTTGTACCCTTGAGCAAGGTACTTAGCCTCCATTGTTTCAGTATAGGTCCAGCTGTATAAATGGATCCAATGTAGTTGCAATGTAAAAGTTGTGTAAGTCGCTCTGGATCACAGTGTCTACTAAATGCCGGTAATTTAAGTCACTTGTAGTCTACTTCCTCAAAATGCTTGCCAACCAACAGCCTATCCCTTCATTGCCCTGGCCAATTGATGCTGAACAATTATTTAAGATCAAATTAATTCAGCTATTCTCATTTTTTATTTATGATGGCCTATTTATTTTTCATATGTGATTACACTTAGTTATCATCAAAAACTTCATCATGCAAGGACAGAAATACGCAACTAATAACATTTTTAATGACCTATTGGGATGTTACATTACACATACGTTTATTTTTTCATTTATTTCATATGTTAAAAAAATAAAGAAGAACAAAAAGAACACACTTTAAGTCCATTTATGAATACTAAAAAGCAGACACATGAAATGCTGTTGAACATGTTGCAGAGTCTCAGCTGTTTAGGCTGTATGTAAGCTTACGGCAATTTTACTACATAATATATAGAGTTCAACGTAGGACCTGAAACAAACACACGCAATCAAAGCTGACTACTTAGACAAAGATCACAAGTGCAGCTCTAGTGAATCAGAACCTCAGATATATTACACAGTAAAGGCACTACTGCTTCATTCCCAAAACTCATGAGTGTCCCCATAACTGCACCCCAATCAGGATTTCCCCTCCTGCAAGCTGAGAAGCATCACTTGAAAAATAATCCTGAGCTCTCAAATGTTCTTCATTTGACATGAGGACACTGATCCAGCTTCTGTGTGAAGGTTTTATAAGTCAACTTCCACATTCTCTTCAGTGTATTTGACAGCTGCTTCATTAGGCGACCCTGACATCAATAAACACGTATAAACACAACAGAGGAGAGAGAACGGTGAGTGAGATTAACAGTTCTGCAGCCTGAAAATCTGAAACACATATTGTTTTTAGATGTGTTCCCCTATAAAATGACATCACCTGGTTTCCTGCACCATTTCAAACTATTCTCCCACCTTCTCTTCCCTCCTCATTCCTCCTCCACCGCCTCCCTCTTCCCTCTCCATAGAATGACTTTCTGGCCGCCTTTGAAGGAAAGGTGGCTACAATCGAACTCCTTCGCCCATCCAGTGAGCCCCCAACCCCGGGACAAACCCACAGCCACACTGACCTCCTTTGAAATGCTAGAGGACTCCGATGTATTACAACTCATCACCTCTCATCGTTGCAACCACCTGTCCACTTGACCCCATCCCATCTAAAGTTCTCCAATCCATTTCCAGCGAGCTCCTTCCCTATCTGTCCTCTATTGTTAATTCCTCTCTCTCCTCTGGTCATGTTCCTCTGTTTTAAGATGGCTCGTGTTACCCCACTTCTCAAAAAACCCACCTCAGACCCCTCCGATGTGACGAATTATCGACCCGTATCGCTTCTACCCTTTCTGTCCAAAACCCTTGACGACCAGTTCTTAAACAATTAACCTCTTTTCTCCGTCAGAACAACCTGCTAGACCCTCACCAGTCTGGCTTCCGATCAGGGCACTCAACAGAGACTGCACTCCTAGCTGTGACGGGGCACTTGCCACTGCAAGAGCCTCACGCCTCTCCTCTGTCCTGATCCTTCTTGACCTGTCTGCAGCTTTTGACACGGTCAACCATAAATACTCCTCTCCACCTTGGCTGGGATGGGAATTGCGGGACTGCCCTGTCTTGGTTCGCTTCCTATCTTGCAGATAGGACCTACCAGGTCACCTGGAAGGGATCTGCCTCTGCTTCTCATCCACTCAGGGATCTGTCTGGGTCCTCTGCTGTTCTCCTTATACACCAGATCTCTTGGTTCAGTCATTAATTCACATGGCTTCTCCTATCATTGTTATGCAGATGACACACAACTCTTCTTTTCTTTCCCCCTCGCCCACAGGTCTATGATAAGATCTCTTCCTGCCTGGCTGACATCTCCCACCTGGATGGCCAGCCACCATCTGAACTCAACCTCAACAAAACTGAGCTGCTCTTCTTCCCGTGCAAGACCTCCTTACTTTTGTAGCTCTCAATCACGGTTGATGGCACCACAGTAACTGCCTCTCACTCTGCCAAGAGCTGGGGTGGTCCTGGATGACCAACTGGACCTCAGGAGCACATCAAGGCAACATCACGGACCTGCAGATTCCTTCTGTACAACATCAGAAGGATTCGACCATACCTGATGACGCACTCCACCCAGCTGCTCGTCCAGGCTACGGTGACTCTCTCGCCTTGATTACTGCAACTCTCTCTTGCAAGCCTGCCAGCTTGTGCCATACAGCCACTACAGATGATTCAGAATGCCGCTGCCGACTCATCTACAACCTCCCAAATTCTCCCGTCACTCCCCTGCTGCATCACTTCACTGGCTACGTCGCCCCCAGGATCCGGTTCAAAGCCCTGACCCTTGCCTACACTGC
>NW_026986324.1:0-63282 GCF_018555375.3 Anguilla rostrata
TTTGGCCCAATATGGCGGCGATACACAGAAAGGGGCCATATAACGCATTTACCCGTTTCCAAAAAATTACCCGGGGAACTTTTAGTCCCAGGAACTACTTTTCAAGGAACAAAGGTTTTTTCCAGCCCAGGGTTTTTTCTGCTTCCCCAACGGTCAAGCCGAAGTTTGGGGGAAATTGCCCACTGACTGAAAAACATTGCCGGCCATCTGTCCTATGATTTCTTCTGTAACCCCATACTACCCCCAAAAGTACCCTCATTATTTTCTAATAACCAGGACAGCCCGGGGGGTTTTTATTCCACTTATATACAAGGGGTTACCAAAATGATTATATATGTTATTTTGAATTTATTTATTTTAATCGATTTAATCACCTGGAATTGAAATATTCTTCTGCACCGTTTGGGCTTATTTTACCTTGTAAAAAACTTTTGAGAATTTTTGGGACCATTTTTAACAAATAGGATATAACAGGCCAATGTCAGATTGTAATGTTTTATATCCTCTCAAAAAATTCATTATGTTTTTAGGGAACATTCCTTCACCCTTGAACCCGGGACGAAATTCACATTTATATGTATAACTGGAACAACAGCAAAAAAATACCGGAAAAATTTGTGTTTGATTACTTTCCCATCCAAACCCCATATCACAAATCCAAAATGAAAGAATAGAACGTTTGGACTTCGGAAAATTTAAATTAGTAGGGTACAGCCCCCTTTTGCTTTCCTTCAAAGTTCTGCTCCCCGGAGCTGTGCCTCCAGATCGAACCATGCACCAAAATTAGTCCATAGTTTCTGGTTTTTTTGTGGAATTGAAGAATGGCAGGAAAATTTTGGCGTCTAAAAAGTAAAGGACAATTACTAGAATTAACCGGGTTTTTTTACCGGGAAAAAAAGTGGGGTTTTTTCATTTGTTTTTATTACACCAATAAACCAGAACTAGATCCCTCACATAATTGTATAAAAGTTTTAGCTTTTTGGCAAAAAGAAAACGAATAAAATATTCCCCCAATTAATCCGTTGAATGTTTTGGCATAATATCTGCCACAATGTTTTTTATTTAAAAAAAAAACAATTAAAGCAAGAAAGAACAGAAGAGAAAACCTTATAATTCCCCAAGCGTTGGCATGCTATAAAAAAATGGGTTCTGCCGATAAATAAAGTTTGATTTAAGTTTTTATGAAAAAAATTGGGGCTGAAAATTTTTAAAAGGGCCCTGAAAACAAAAAAAAAAATGCTGCGTACTCACCAATCAAAATGTTCAGCGTGAAGCTCCCCCCAAAGGGTTTCCCCCACTTTAGTACTCCCCGAGCAGGAACTTTTTGGGGGAAAAAAACCCCCCGGAAAAAATTTGCCCCTAGTTCCTGGGGGAAAGCACTGGCCCCAAAAAGGTTCCTAGTTCTGGGTAAAGTTCCTGGGGGGGAAACCCCTATGTAGATTTGTTATGTTGAAAACTGTGGTTTTTTAAATTTTTGGACAGATGCTAGGGGGTAAAACTACCCTTTTCCTTTTCAGAACTTTCACACAAGAAAATGGGAACGCTACCCTAAAATTTCTTATTCCCATTTTTATTTTATAAGGTTATGGGAAGGGATGCCCATGATGATTGGCTTGAGCAATCACCTCTAGTTGACTGCAATCCCATTTGTGCTTTGCTAAAATTTTTTTGGCCAGGGGGAAAACCATTGCTACTGTGGAGGGGATCAATATTTCCGTTATGTTTACAGGCGTTCAGACCTTTCCCTAATTTTTGGGCATATTTTTTTCCCGTAAATTTATTGTATGAAAGCTTTAAGGGAGAGGGGTCAGTTATGTTGGGGGACAATTTGATTCTTTCAAAAATTGAGGGGGACATCGACCCGGTTCCTAGCCAAGAAATGGTTTGTTGCGCTCCTTCCCTGCCCGGGCCCCCGCCCTGCTGCATTTTTCGGGGATAAAGATTCTAAGACAACCCGGAAATTTCTCTGTTTAATGGGTTAATCCAGCCTGAAACGGTGAATGGTTAGTAAATTCAGCGTTCATCTAACTTTGGGGGTTGGCCCTGAAATGAATTGTTATTTTCTGTTAAAAAATTTATTATAAATGGATTTTTTCCCGGGAACGGTATCAAAAAAAGTGGGAGTGCTGGCTAATCACTAAACCAATTGCCACCAAGTGAGTGGTAATTAAATTAAACACGCAGTTGAAAAATGCAAACTCACTGTGAAACTATAAAGACTCTAATATGACAAGTCAGAGAAAGAATAAACAAGAAAGAAAAAAGGTATTAAGTTTTTAAATTTGGGTTGCTGATAGCGCCATGCCTACAAACAGGTTTGCAGTTCACTTAACCATGTCTGTCCCCAATGCGAAAAAGGGTGGGTTTTGGGAATAATGTGGAGAAATGACTAACAACCCACACCTTCTAAATGGCTAATAGGAAACAACATTTTTTGATGACCATGAAAAATTACAGAAAACTAGGGCGCTAAAAATAGCTATAACTGTGATTTTTTTAGTTCCCATTGGTTTTCAGATGTTTTTTTTGGGGAAGGTTATTCTGGGTGGGCAACCCCCCCCCACCCCCCCGGGACCGCCCCGAATACAATTAGTAATTACATGTCAGGTAAAAGGTTTTGGGTGCCTCATTCAGTTTGTTAACCCAACCCAGTAGCAACACTGCAATCATCACAGTATTATCTGACTATCAGCTGCACTAACACTTGTCTCAGGTGACTGTACGCTGACTGTCCTTCTTACTTCTTTAATACTGCCCCCAATTTCTGTGTAAAACAATAGACCTAAGAGCTATCATAACAATGTCAAAACCAGGAACTCTAGTCGTTTATTACATGTTGTCGGACATGGAACTCCCCATTTGGCTGTTCTCAGCCAAGGAACTTCAAAGTGTTGGCGCATAGCCTGGAGATAAGAGCAGGAACTGGGGAGGGGGTACCCATTTGAGGTGTGGAATGTGTGTGTGTGGGGTGTAGTGTGAGTCTGCGTATGTGTGGGTCTGTGAGTGTGGGACGGGTATGTCTGTGCGTGAGTGGGGATCTGTGTGTGTGTGTGATATATGTGTGTGTGCATATGTGAGGGTGTGAACAGGGAGGCCTGGGAAACTTCACACTGGCATACCCTCATACTTTTAAAGTTCCACATAGTAGCTCACAAACATTTCAAAAATAGCCAAGCCATCTCTCTCAAAAGATCTCGAACATATTTCATATCACCATATTGCTCACCAGGATAGGGTTAATTTCCTTATAACCTCAAAGGATGTGTTGTATTGTAGATAGACCTGAACCAATAACAATATACAGAAGAGAACTAGGTCTGGCATTCTACATTTCACCCTGGTCTTTTAGAATACTCTGCTGTTTTTTGGGTTTTTTGAATTTCTGTCTGGGCAGATTTTTTGGTATTGACATGGGAGGATGAGCTATGGTTCACATCTTTTTTCATTCATTTCTTATGCGACTGTAACTCGCATGTCTGTAACATTCATTGTAAAGGTAGGTGAATCTTCTTTATATTAGTACAATTTTTGTAACTTAATAAATCTTTATTTTAATCTGGTTGTAGTTGTCCATTTTAATAGGGGGTATGCACATGATGTCACAGTAGGGGGAAGTCACTGCGGTTACACCCACTGAGTGGCAGAAAGACTATTGAGTGATAGCGTTAGCGTTAAACTTAATGGCTGCAAACACAAAAACACATGTCAAATGGAAAAGAGCTGTTGTGCGTTGACTGTACAAAAGATTCAAAAAGAAATAGGAGCTCCGATTTCTTGTTGAATGTCCATGGACCACTGGTTCTTTGGTAAGTTGTAAGGATCCTGTCGAGTCCAACTGCCTTTAATTTAAGCAATATCGTTTGTTTTACTCCGGTTTGCAGTTTCCTATACTAAAGGCAGCCATGTGGCAGCATGTTTTGCCACTCAGTCCTGCCCAGCGGGCGTATTCCAGTGGGAAAGTGATCAATGCATACCCTCTATAATGGCTAATCAACGGGTTTTGCTCAGCCAATTAACAAATTTAGCTATTTAATTGATGATTGATATCTTTGATAATAATTAACAAATCAAATCAAATAAATCTATTTTACATGTTGGAAAAGTGAGGAGTTTTCACTGTTGATGCCATATGTTCTGCAGTCAGGGGGTAACATTAAACAGGGTGTTACCTGTTAAAACTGTTGGTTTTGGGAAATTGTGATATTTTAAACAAATTCTCACTCCCCTCACAAGGTCCTTTTTTTTCCCCGGGGGACACCTCATGCCCAAGAAGCTGAGAACAGTCTTGGACCTGGGACTTCAGTCAGTTTTTCCCAAAGTGTATCTTTCTCACTGTATTAGTTACAAATTGTGAAGTACGGTTGTTTCAAATTTTGGATGTAAAAAATGGACTGAGAATGAAGAGTCAGAAGTGCCTCACATCCCTGTCACTGATGGCAGCTGAATCAGACCAGTCAGAGCCTTGGATTTTAATGACGTGGTGGATGATTTTGCCAAAAGGAAGGTGAGGAAGAAACACCTGGGCTCAGGTAAGACAACTTACACTGACCCCCATGTTCATGTTGAGTGCTTTCATGAGTAGTTCCCATTGGTCGTATGTCAGGCCCATGGATTAATGCTTTGGGTTTGACTGTTTACTAGGATATTTTCAGGCCATGTATAGATTTTCAACCACTATAGATAGTTTCTGAGCTGCCTTTGCTGTTCCCCTGTGTCTGCTCAATAACTGTGCTATTAGTTATTCCTGTATTGAAATATACCTCTGATTTTGCTGCTCACTTCACGGTGACTAAATGTGACTGTTACGCACTCCTGCCCTTCCGTGTTTTCCCCTTATCCTTTTAGGGGTGCATGCGACAGGTGGATGGAGCTTACAATTTAAAAGATGATGTTCTTCTCCTCTCTCTCTTCCTGCAGACATGCCCGTGCAACTTTTGTAATGTTTGTTATGTTTTTTATGTTCCTGTATCTTAATTCAGTTGCTCATTATTTGTAGTGGTACTTTTGGTTCAGTGTGGAATGGGACCGGTGGTTCTTTCAATGTTCAGCTGCCCATCAGAACTGTGGGTACTCCCTGCTGTCCACAGCCCCAGGGTCACATTGTGGTAGTTATGTGGAACCCCTTTTCCTCCCTGCCAGGGTATGGCTTTAAATTTTTGGGGTTTTTTTTATTGTTCATCCGTAACATTCTGCTAAATCCACTGCTTTGTTTGTTTAATAAATGCTGCTGAATTTTCCTAAAAACGCCTTGTTTGGGTTATTTTTTATGTTTGCCTTTGTTTTCCTGTTGCCTGGAATGTTGCTCACAGTTTGGCTGTAACAGTGACAGAAACTATGCCTAAATGCGCTAACCATCTAATAGTCTTACTGTGGTGTGCACTAGTGATCTATGATGGGACTGTGTTAGGCTGTCTCCTGTGCTTAATTTATAAACTGGGGGGTCCGAACACCGAGTGGTGCAGTTATTGCTTTGAAAAGCTCCTTTAATGCTGTAGAGGTATGTTTGGGGTCAGTGCCTTTCTGTAGGATATGCCCTTAATAATTTTGGAGGCATTTGGTTAAATGTGAGCAGATAAGATGCTTCTGTACACTTCAGAATTAATTCTTCTGCTGTGGCAGCCAAACTAACACCCCCACCACCATGTTTCACAGATGGGGGTGCTTGGAACCTTGGCAGTTCCTTTTTGCCTCCCCACTTTGCTCTTGCAACACTCCCGATACGCTCCTCACCCTATCAAGGAGAGTAAACCCTGCCACCTAAAGAAAACCTCATTTTGGTGCTTGTATTGCAATCTCACTCTTTGGTCACTACCCATAGCTGTGACCAAAGTGAAGTAGGGGCAAAGACCGACTAGTAAACCAAGAGCTTTGCCTTTCGGCTCAGTTCCTTCTTCACCACCTGTGATACAATCCCCGGCATTACTGCAGCTGCTGCACCTAGGCAGCCATTGATCCCCAAATCCCTTTTTTCCCTCACTTGTGAATGAGACCCCAAGATCCTTGAACTCTGCCACTTGGGGCAGTTGCTCCTCCCTTACTTGAAAGGGCAAGCATCTTTCCGGAAGAGAACTATAGTCCCCGGACTTGGAGGTACTGATCCTCACTTCGACTGCATCGCACTACTGCAAACCGCTGGGGTGCAATAAAAGGTCACAGTAGTGAGGCTAAGAAAACAACGCATCTGCAAACTAGCAGAGATGCCACTCCTATGCACCCAAACTGGACACACTCCATACCTCGGCTGCGCCTTGAAAACCTGTCCATGAATACCAAGAAAAGGAGAGGAGACAAAGTGCACCCTGGCAGAGCCCACACCCACTTTGAACAAGCTTGACTTAATGCCAAAATTCAAACACAGATTTTTACAGAGTTTCAGAGACTCAACAGCACCTCCCACAAGATACCCGTGGGTACACGGACATATCCCTTTCTACAAATCCACAAACACATGCAGACTGGATAGGCAAACTCCCATGCCCCTCAATCATCTGTGAGAAGATAAAAAGCTGGTCTGCTATTCGGCCTAGAGAAACATACATTGTTCCTCCTGAATCTGATGTTCGACTATCAGCCAAGCCTCCTTTTAGCACCTGGCATAGACTTTCCCAGGGAGACTGAGGAATGTGATTCCTTGACAACGGGAACACACCCTCGGGCCCCCCTTTCAAAATGGGGACCACCGGTCTGCCACTCCAAAGGCAATTTTCCCTGACTTCCACGTGACATTGTGGATTCGTGTCAACCAAGACACCCACCAATATCCAGAGTCATCAACATTTCTGTACAAATCTCATCCAACCTGGTGCTCTGCCACTGAGGAGCTCTCCAACCACCAAGTGACTTCTGCCACAGAATTGACTCCCCAGCCCCAGTCTCCAAAAAGAAGGGCATGTCTGTCAATTCAAGAGGTCCTCAAAGTGTTCTTCCACCTCCGACAATATCCCTAGTTGAGGACAGAGTTTCACCATTGCTGCTGAGAACAGCCTGGACGGCTTTCCCTCCTGGGGTGCTGAATGGTTTTCCAGAACCACTTCAGGGCCGCCCAAAGTCCTTCCCCAAGACCTCACCAAACTCTTCCCATCCCGGCTTTTACTTCGACACTGCCACAACTCGGCCTTTTTCACCTTCTGGTACCTGTCTGCTGAATCAGTGGTTCCCTAGTGCTAAACCCGGGAATGCCTCTTTCTTCAACTTGACAGCCCTCCCGCACTTCTGGAGTCCACCAACAGTTCTTGGGTTGGGCCAGGACATGCACTAACCAGCTTAACAACCTCTGCCAACCACTTCTACAATAGAGATTTTGAACAGGGTCCATTCAGACCCATGTCCCCAACCTCCTCCGGGATACAAAAAGCTCCCCGGTGGTGAGAGTTGAAATCATTCAACGGACTCTTCTGCTAGGCATTCAGCAGACCTCCTCGCTTTGGCCAACCCGGTCTGTCTGGCAGCTTCGCATCTGATCCAACTCACCACCAGACGGTGATCATTGGCGGCTCTGCTCTCTCTTCATCCAATTGTCCAAAACAAATGACCGAAGTCGATCGCGACCTTTGGCCCAGGTGCTCTGGTACCATCTACACTTATGATCATCCTTGTGTTCGAACATGGTGGTGGGTATGGACAAACCATGACTAAACACAAGTATAATAACATAATACCTCCAGGTTCAATCAGAGAGCGCTCCTCCCAATCACGCCTCCAAGTTTCCAGTCATTGCCAATGTGGCATTGTATTCTCCCATGGACAATGGAGTCAGTAGGTGGGGCCTTTTCCAGCACCCCTCCCACCTTCTCCAAGAAGGCGACCCCTGAACTGCTATTAGGTGCATAAGAACAAATAACAGTCAATGTTTTCCTGTGCCACACGCAGTCATTGAGGCGACCCTCTCGCCCACTGCAGTAAACTTCAACTGAGCGGCCACCAGCCGGGATTTGATGCCCACCCCGCCTCTCACTTGAACAACTCCTGAGTAGGGAGAGAAACCACCCCTATCCAGGGTTCAGAGCCAACCCCTGTGCGTGGGTGAGCCCAACTATTTCTAGTTTGTACTTCTCAGCCTCACACCAGCTTGCCTCCTTCCCCACCAGAGAAGTAATGTTCCACGTGCCAAAATCAGTTTCCGTGTCTGGGAAGATGGACGACGGATCTACCTGTTATTGTCCCCTGTCTGACGGCATGGCACCCGACCCTACCCTAAACCTTGCGGGAGGTGGGCCCACAGTTGTCCCACGAGTCTTTTGGGCTGGGCCCAGCCGAGATATGTGGGCTGCCCTGCCACCAGGCACTGCCTGAGACACCACCCCAGGCCTTGCCCCAGGGATGGATCCCAGTAACCTATTTCGGCAGGGTAAACTTAGTTCTGTTTGTTTACCATAAGTAGGGTCAATTGGATCATGTTCGTTGAGTCTCACCCCAGACCTGTTGCCTTGGGAGACCCTACTGGGGAACATATAGAACCCCAATGACATAGCACCGGGATCACAAACCATGCAAGCCCTTCCACGACAAGACCACGATGCAAAAAGGGCCAAGAACAATATAGTTATTTTATTACAGTGTTCTCCTTCCACTTACATCTAAACAAAAATCTATGACATCAGTGCCTTATGTACTGTCACGGCTGCTAGCTCTCCTGTGCTTGCAGGGGTATAATTACCATGCAGCAGCCCTGTTTCTGCAGCAGGGGGTCTGTTGGTGATGGTGGTGGGTACAGGTTCCATTTCTGTTCAGGTCAGACCTTATAAGGCCAAAAGTAAGATAGTGAGATGTTCTCAGGATGGCATTTAAGGGAAACTCAAACATACATTCAAGGAGAATCTAATTAAGTCACCAGGAACAGAGTCGTCTCAGGCTAAATGATAAAATTACAAATTCATTTGTGTTCCTTTTCTTCATCATACAATTTGATAGGTTTTTTTGTAATTTTTTCTTTTCCTGTGGTATAGTGTCAATTATCTTACAAATAAAAGGATTGCTCATTAACACTGTTAAAGCTGTGTTTCTGGTAATTAGCGACTCTCATAGTGTGTCATTTGATAAAGTGTTCCTTCTCTTACAGGGTACCAAAATTATGAGGCTGGCTTATGCTGACTGGGGTGTGCATCTCTGTGAGAACAAATCACCAGATTGGCCTCATGAATATGGTTTTGGAGTGACAGCATTACTAGTTTACATAGAGGGCATACTGACAGTTTCACTGCCGGATGTGCAGCTCCTCTGGGATAGTGTCCAGATGGATACTAATGTTATTTAAAAATTAATTGGAGAGGTAATGCCCCTGAGATATTTAGTTGGGGTAACCCTTAATTAAACTGATCCCAGGGATAGCTTTAGTTTCAGTACCCGATCTGCAGGCGTTACAGATGAAATCACTTCTTCATGGCTTGAGTGTATGAATTGCAAGATTCCTAGATCAACAATATGATCACCTCCTTAGATAAAAGATTGTATGTTCAGAGAACATTAGGTGAATGCCTGGCAGCAGTAGACAATATGTCTTTCTCCAGAGTACAGGGTCTACCGCTGATCATTTCATATTTTCTTTGGGCACCCCCCAGTCAGTGCTCTTATATGTAAACCCACATTCACACATAAACATCTAGGTGACAAGTTCTGAAAATCAGTGAGTAAATCTGTTTCCTCCTTAACAAAATTCAAACATTTACACAGCCATAATCACTCATTCTGTTTAGTCAAGGTCACACAATACACAGCACTACTCACCCCAGTCTCTGTAGATTACAGTTTGGACTCATCAGTCCAGCACAGAGCAGCCTTCACTCCTGAATCTCCCGGTTATTGTAGCTGAGGTCCAGATTTTCTCAGGGGTGAGTTTGATGACTGGAGCTGAGGCCAATTTCACAGGACTTCTCTGTGAGGTCCAGCTGTTCAGTCTGCAAAGATTATACATTATTGCATGATTAAATAGTGCAACATACTATATGGCCAATGTAACAGTAATCATGTGCAATGATGAAGAGTGAAATGAGATTTTAAGGTCTGTGATGCTCTGAGGAAAATGTCTTTGCCACACTCCAACTGCAGCACTTAAGAGCTGAAATTAGATGTCCTGCTGGACTGAACTCTACAGATGTAATCCTGACCTAATGTCCCTTTCTTATCCTGTAGATGAGAAAAAGGGTAACATTTTTGTTTACTTGTCCAAGTCAAGTTAAGGACAAAAGTTAAATAAAGACCATACAGTGTTGGCCTGTAAGAAAGTGAGTCTTTGATCTTGTGTCATTTGTCGGTTTCCCAGCAGTGCCTTTTTGGGCTTTTTAATCACAGTCTTGGATCTCTGGTCTTGATTATTTAGTCGCTAATTTTACCATCCTGGGTCACTGTGGGACAGACAAGCGGTGGTTCTGTATTCTCATTCATTCATTATGTATTTTATTTTCTAATTTTGTTTAGGTAGTGTTGTCTGTATGTTTTTAAATCAGTGGAATATTGTGTGTTTGTCTTAATACTGTAACATACTATATCCTCTCTTAATTTCAATCTGTGGTGTAAAGCTTTGACCATTATTGATCCATCACATTGGTTTGCTTATCAAGAATTCATGATTTATTTAAAAACAGGTATCTTTAATGATACTATGTAAATTAAATCTAATAAAATACATTTTACATGTTGGATAAGTGAGTTTTTGCATTTGGTGCTAATTCTGTATTTACTAAATGAGGAATCTGTTAAAACAGCGATTCATAAATCATAATTCTCACTTTTCCTGACAAATTTTATTATCTCCGCCAGGCAGAGCCTGGAGGGGATATGCGTTTGTTGCCTGTGTGTGTGTATCTGTCCCAGCTAATCTCGATACTACTGGGCCGATCAGCCTAATACTTTTGTGCATGCTGACAGCAGGCCACGGACCTGAATTCTGGAATTTTTTTTTTCAAATCGATCGGGGACAAGTATTTTATTTGAATTCATTCGATTATTGTCTTTGAAATACATTGACTGATAATTCCCCACCCTCCTAACCGGTTATTAGGGACGAATGATCAACAACCGCTTTGTTTGAATGAAAGACCAGCGTGTACAATGTTAATTTCAACATTAAAATGCCAACAAAATAATCTGCCAACTAACGGGATTCGTTTAAAGTTTGAATCTGTGGCAATTCCTTTGTTTTGCATTTCACGTTGAAATTGATATTTTATGCTGGTCTTTGAATTGTTTCTGTCAGATTGTTCCTGTCAGATTTGAAACGAAAGTGACAGACTATAAAGTCAACATTAGCTCTGTCTAACCAGGGTTATGAATTAAATTAACTAACATGTCACCACCTCTACCATTACTTCACTGAATCACGTTTTTTTTTTTTTGCAGTGGCAATGGCAAACTTTAAACTTGTAATGTTGTATTTGTCTGGTTGCATTGATTGTGTAGCCTCTTTTTAGGCCAATCTCAAACTTTTTTTTGAAGTAACATTCTTGAGAGATTAGTATTTAAATAGCTAAATGATTACCTAAATTTCAGCTGTATTTTTGAAGTTTCAATCTGGCTTTCGTCACACCACAGCTCTGAGACAGTGCTAGTTAAAGTTGTAAATGACCTGAGAATGAACATGGATGACAAGAAACTCTCAATATTAGTACTTTAGACTTAGCGCGCTTTGACACAGTCGATCATGACATCCTTACTAAAAGACTACAGAAGTGTGTTGGCCTCTCTGGCTCAGTTTTAGATTGGTTTAGGACATATTTGTCCGGCAGAGACTATTTTGTCTCCCTTGGTGACCACTCCTGAACACTAACATAACGTGGGGTTTCTCAAGGCTCCATTCTGGGACCTGTGTTGTTCAGTCTCTACATGCCCACTGAGAAATGTCATCAGAGAACACAGGATTCATTTTCATAGCTATGCCATGATACACAATTGTACATCTCTTATCACCCAATGACATCAGCCCTATTATAAACTGGTTCAATGCATTGACCATATCAACCTGTGGATGTCACATAATTTCTTGCAATTGAACAAAGATAAGACAGAGGTTTAATTATGGGCAGGAGAGAAATTATGCACTAATTTAAAATTCCTGGCACTAAATGCCAAGCCCTTAGTAAAAATCTTGGCGTGCTTCTAGACCCTGATTTGAATTATGAATCTCACATCAGTAATCTCACTAGAACAGCCTTTTATCACCTTAGAAATATTGCTAAAGTGCAAATGTTTCTCTCCCAGGCAGATACTGAGAGACTTATGCATGATTTTATCACTAGCAGGCTGATTACTGCAATGCTCTCTTCTCTGGTCTATCTAAAAAGCTATATATAAACTACAGACCATTCAGAATGCAGCAGCATGTGTGCTGACCAAGACCAGAATGGGGCACATATCTCACCTGTCCTGAAGTCCCTTCTGGTTGCCTGTCAGTTTTAGAATCGATTTTAAGATCCTCTTGTTGGTGTTCAAATCACTCAATGGACTAGTGCCTGAATACTTGTCAGACATGCTTTCAATGTATGCTCCTCTAGATCACTCAGGTTCTCTAGCACTGGCTTTTAGTTGTTCTCCGGTGAGGACAAAGACCTACAGGAGGTGGCATTTAGTATCTATGGTCCTCGCCTTGGAACAGCCTGCCTGAGAAGCTAAGGCATCACAATCTGTAAACACCTTTAAAAAATCTTAAGACATCTTTTAGCTTAGCATTCTCTTAATTCATTTTATTTTAATATTTTGATTTAATCTTTATTTTAAATCTTTTAGATTAAAATAATTTTATTTTATTTTATTTTAATCTACTACCATTTTCTTATTTTCACTGTATTGTTTATTTTCATTTGTATTGTTGTATTTTTGTTGTGTTGTTAAGCACCTTGTATTGCAATTTTGCACGAAAGGCGCTATATAAATAAAGTCTGATTGATTGATTGATTGATCTATTGTTGCATCAGCAAAGCTAACCGCCTGGCGGAGATCTGCACTGTACTGAGGTGCACTCTTCTATTGTATTCTGTTTCACTTGGACTATGAAGTGTTTATGAAAACATGCTGTCAGTTATCTACTTAATAATTACATAATACTCACGTGGCCTTCCTGCAGTTCCCGATTTCTGGTACCAGTCTCTGATGTCCTGCCTCTGATGTGTTGTAGGTCTTTGAGTCAAACTCATCCAGGATCTCCTCTGACATCAGTAACACAAAGGCCAGAGCTGAGCATTGGTGTGGTTCTAGCTGTTTATCTGAAAGTTTTTCCTGATCTCAGGAATTCGTTTCCTCCACAAGAGAGTTGTCATTCAGTTCATTGAGACAGTGGAACAAATTGATGGTCCTCTCTGCTGAAGATTCCTCCCTGATCATTTTCTTAATGTACTGGACTGTCTTCTCAATGCTTTCTGACCTGCTCTCTGTCTGTGTCTGTGAGTCTAGTACAGGTGATCTGCTTCCTGTCTGTGTCTGTGGGTCTGGTACAGATGACATGCTTATCAGTGTCAGAATTCCTCCTAAGTGAATCTGAATGGAGTCCAGAGAGAGGCCAAGCAGGAATCGGAGGAAAAGGTCCAGTTGTCCATTCTTACTCTTTAAGGCCTGATCCACTGCAATCTCATGTACCTCAGACAGCTGCACTCTGTCACTGTGGGGTTTAAACTCTCCTGATCTGAGTACATTTCTGTTCTCATTTACACATGAATGAAACACAAACAAGGCAGCCAGATACTCCTGAATGCTCAGATGCACAAAGCAGTAGACTTTCTCCTGAGCCAACCCACACTCCTCTTTAAAGATCTCTGTGCACACCCCAGAGTACACTGAAGCTTCAGTGACATCAATGCCACGCTCTCTCAGGTCCTCTTCATAGAATATCAGATTGCCCTTTTCCAGCTGTAGAAAAGCCAGCTGCCCCAGATTCAGGATGATTTCTGTATCTGATGCTGACACTTTCTTTGGGTTTGTTTCATCGGTGCCATGATACTTCTGATTCTTCACATTAGTCTGAATGAGCAAGAACTGTGTGTACATTTCAGTCAGAGTTTTGGGCAGATCTCCACTCTCTTTACCTAACATTGTCTCCAGAACGGTAGCAGAAATCCAGCAGAAGACTGGTATGTGACACATGATGTAGAGACTCCTGGATGACTTTATGTGTGAGATAATTCTGCTGGCCCGGTTCTCATTTCTGATTCTCTTTCTGAAGTACTCCTCCTTCTGTGGGTCATTGAACCCTCGTACCTCTGTCACCAGGTGGACAGACTCAGGAGGAATCTCATTGGCTGCTGCTGGTCGGGAGGTGATCCAGAGGAGAGCAGAAGGAAACAGATTCCCCTTAATGAGGTTGGTCAGCAGCACATCTACTGATGATGACTCTGTTATATCACAGCAGATCTCATTGCTTTGAAACTCTAGAGGAAGTCGACACTCATCCAGACCATCAAAGATGAACACAACTTTGACTTCATCACCTTCAACACTTTTGATCTCTTTCAGTTGTGGTAAGTAGTGTTGCAGAAGTTGCATCAGACTGAATTCTCTCTCCTTTTTCAGATTCAGATCTCGGAAAGGAAGAGTGAAGATGAAATCAATGTCCTGATTGGCCTTTCCTTCTGCCCAGTCCAGAATGAACTTCTGCACAGAGACTGTTTTCCCAATGCCAGCGATGCCCTTTGTAAGCACAGTTCTGGGTTTCTCTTGTCCAGGTAAAGGCTTAAAGATGTCATTGCAGAGGATTGCAGTTTCCGTTGTGGTTTGTCTCATGGATGTTGTTTCAATGTGTCTGACCTCGTGTTCATTATTGATCCCCCTACTTCCCCCCTTGATGATGTAGAGCTCTGTATAGATCTCATTGAGGAGGGTTGGGTGGCCCTGCTTTGCTAAACCTTCAAATATGCATTCAACCTTCTTCTTTAGATGAGTTTTCAGTGCCTGCTGAATGCTTTTTATGGATTCGTCTGAGGAGAGGAAATATGAGAAACATTGTTTAAAATAACAGAAATAGACAACAGAACTACTTATGCAGAAAGTTTTCACAATGTTATGCACACCTCTGATAGTGTTACACATTAAGTTGTAGCTATACCTGTGTAGATAAATTGCACCTAATTTGGTAACCAGAGGTTTTTTCTGAGTAACACCAATGTAGGTAACATGGAACAACAGTTTTTATATGTGAAACAAGGCCAGCCCTGTTACATCTCTCCTGTTAATATGAAATCATTCTGTATCATGAAGACACATTGTGAAATTATCAGGCAAGGTTTATATTTGTTATGTATCATGAAGAAATGGCCTATAAGTGTAAATACAATATTTAAAAAAATATTCACATGTAAAAATTATAAGAATAATTAAGAATATTGTCAACTGCTGTTTCATGGTACCTAAGTTGGAGTTACTCCATAATAACCTCTTGTTACCCGAATAGTTACAATTTAAATACACAGGTCTTAACTACACACCTCTAGTAGCATGCTACAAAAGGATTTGTTTCTATTTCGACATTCAGTTTCTTGATACATAATATGATGTGTCTTTATGGTAAATATGGTCTTCATGGGTTATGTAGAAATTTATTCATCTTATAATTTTTATGCTCAGTGCTCTTTAATCTTTGATAAAACTCAGGGCAGTCTGTCTGATGGGACAGTGGTTTAGTTACTGGCTTTGATCCCAAGGCTATGATTTGAATCTTTTTCAGCGGCATTTAATCTTGTGCATTTGCCCCCATAATCACTGCTGGATGCTATATTTAAATTTAAATGCCTGTTTTGAAAATTGTGTGTGATGTTTTCTATATGCAAGACTGTTTATGTAAAACACTATTATGAAAGTGTGAATGCTATGAATCAGAACATTGTTCACTGTTAAATTTGTTTGCTAAACTCATTTGAGCATTCTAATGGACACAGTAGCAATGAGAGAACTCTTACTGTGCTGCTCATCTCTCTCCAGTGAGTCAGTGAGATCCTTCTGCTTCATGTTCCTCAGGATGTGGAGTGTGATCTTCAGAGACCTCTCACTGCCACAGGTCTCCAACATCTTCTCAAATATGTACAGGGCCTCAGGATCCTCCTTCTCTCTCTCAGTGCATTCTGGGAATCATCATTTTGATGACTCTTGAAAATCCTTCATCTTCATAAACTTATCCAATACAGAAGGATCTTCAGCAAGACTATTAAAGATTCTGGGGAATCCTGACTCAGATGGCTCTGAAACAGTTTCAACTTTTCAGTTTTTTCAGCTTCATCAGAGACGCAGGAGAGACTGAAACAAACACATGAAGAGGTGTGCTGTATCAGTGAGAAATAAACACATGAAGAGTGTGCTGTGCCAGTGTGAAATAAATACATGAAGAGGTGTGCTGTATTAGTGTGAAATAAATACACAAAGAGGTGTGCTGTTACAGTGTGAAATAAACACATAAAGAGGTGTACTCGTCATTGTGAAATAAACACATAAATAGGTGTGCTGTATCAGCGTAAAATAAACACATGAAGAGGTGTGCTGTATCAGTTTGAGATAAACACCGTACCAAAGCCATTGAAATAATCATATCCCTGCTGGAGGTAAAATGTTTTCTCACAGGGAGTAGGTCCACAGCCTCATATTTGGGGTGCAGCTTTCACTCTTAAACTAGTTCTTTTGTATTATTCTGCTGCATTTGGTTTTGCCTTTTGGGTTCTTGAGACAAAGCTGTGGTTTGGTATCTTCTTTCATTCATTTATTGTGCGACTGTCCATGTCTGTAACCTTTGCAAAATTGTTTTCAGGTTGTTGAACCTCGTCTTTAGATTAGGCATGAATATTTGTTGTTTTTTATTAAATTTTCTTAATTTTCATCTGGTTGTGAGTTGTACATTTTGATAAAGGCTATCAAACAGTTTGCTCTGCCTATCAGAAAATATGGGATTTGATTGATAATTCATATCTTAGATAATAATTCCAAATTAAATCAAATAAATATATTTTACATGTTGGATGAGTGAGGTGTTTTAAGGGTTGATGCACTTGTGTTGGGCCCGGACGTCAAACGAGGTGTTAACGGTTAAAACTTCTGGGTTCAGAAAATTAAACATATTTCAATTAACCCTCCCTTGGGAAATGACATTAGCACTACATCTTTTGTTATGTTAACAAATTCAAAGCAAACATAGTGCACATGAAAATAGCACAAGAAACTATGAAGATAAAGAAGTATACATCATACCTGTTTTGAGGAAGATAGTATCTCGGAATACTTCTCTTGTAAACGAAAGGACTCTGGTGAGTAGTGGATCCTGTGAATAAATCATGAGACAAAACTTCCAGTTCAACTCATCCACTTACTGCATCTCTAACTCACAGCACATGGAGACAGAGCTTCCAGTTCATCTCATCCTCTAACTGTAGCTCTAACTCACAGCACATGGAGACAGAGCTTCCAGTTAAACTCATCCTCTTACTGCAGCTCTAACTCACAGCACATGGAGACAGGGTTTCCAGTTAAACTCATCCTCTAACTGTAGCTCTAACTTACAGCACATGGAGACAGAGCTTCCAGTTCAACTCATCCTCTTACTGCAGCTCTAACTCACAGCACATGGAGACAGAGCTTCCAGTTAAACTCATCCTCTAACTTAGCTCTAACTCACAGCACAAGGAGACAGAGCTTCCAGTTCAACTCATCCTCTTACTGCGCTCTAACTCACAGCATATGGAGACAGGGCTTCCAGTTAAACTCATCCTCTAACTATAGCTCAAACTTAGCACAAGGGACAGAGCTTCCAGTTCACTCATCCTCTTACTGCAGCTCTAACTCACAGCATATGGAGACAGGGCTTCCAGTTAAACTCATCCTCTAACTATAGCTCAAACTTACAGCACAAGGAGACAGAGCTTCCAGTTAAACTCATCCCTTCTATAGCTCCCCAACTACAGGACAAGGAGACAGAGCTTCAGTTCAACTCATCCTCTTATTGCAGCTCTAACTCACGCACATGGAGACAAATCATCCAGTTAAACTCATCCTCTTACTGCAGCTCTAACTCACTGCACATCTGAATGTTGTATAATACAAAAATGGTCACAGTTCCGCTCCAAGCCCATTCAGTTTTATTGCACCTGTGTTTCTGTCCAGTTAATCTGTGAACATTATTGCATTAGCATTTTGGTTCATTCTCATATTGGTGTTATTTTCTGATTGAGTTCACCTGTTCTTCTGTGTGTATTAGTTCCTCATGTTTATCTCAGGGTTGTAGAATTATAATTACGCAATAGTTTATATGAACCTCCTGCATTACTGTTGCTTTCCTGTCAACTCTCCTCTGAATTTGATTGGAGGACCCACTGAACTATCACTTTAAAGACATTTATTGTTTTGGCTTGTGCTTCATAAGTTCCTTGCCATTTTTACATTTTGCCTCTCCGTGTTTCTTTTGTGACTGTACAAAGCCCAGCTCTACATATCAAACATGACACCTTGTAATGATATCATACACCAACCTATACCTGAATGTACAATACTATACCCACTATACCTGAAAGTTGCCAGGAGATCGAGCATAATAAAACATTATTGTCAAAATGAACCTGTTGCATTACCTTTGATCACCTGTGAACTGTCCTCTGAAGTTGTCCGGTCGATCCATTGAATGATCACTTTTTCTAGACAGACAGCTGGGTACAGGTGACCCTGCCCTCTCTACCGGCCTGTGAATAAAACATGGAGACAGAGCTTCCAGTTAAGCATCCTCTTACTGCAGCTCTAACTCACAGCACATGAAACAGAGCTTCCAGTTAAACTCATCCTCTTACTGCAGTCTAACTCACAGCACATGGAAACAGAGCTTCCAGTTAAACTCATCCTCTTACTGCAGCTCTAACTCACAGCACACTGACACAGAGCTTCCAGTTAAACTCATCCTCTTACTGCATCTCTAACTCATAGCACATGGAGACAGATCTGCCAGTTAAACTCATTCTCTTAGCAGCTCTAACTCAACAGCACATGTTTTCTTTCTCTCATGGATCAGATCTGTGAGCCTTGTGATGCTTTAATTCAAACTGGCTTTGTTCAGGGTGGTGGTGTCTGCTCTAACTGTGACAACATATGTCATTTCTGTTCAACTGTGGAACAATCTGTTTTTCAAAATGTTTAAATTGAAAAGGCAGCACAGATTGTCTCTTGAACACACAGTTGAGTTAGAAACAAATTTGGAAAATGTAGTTGTAATTTACTCCTGGTTGATGAACCCTGTGAAATATGAAGCGCTCCTGCTTGAGCTGTGTTAACAGCTGGAATATAGGGGCAGAGTGAGGGTGGAGAGAGAGGCAGTTTAACTCTGATACTGCAGGAATGGATCCAGAGTCCGTAAACCTGCAGAAATTCAACAGAAGAAACACCATCCAAACAGTTCTGAGCCGACATGTTACACCCCAACTACACCTGAATGTGTCATAGTACACCCCACCTACACCTGAATGTGTCCTAAGAAACGCCCCTGAACTACGACACCTGAATGTGTCATATACACCCCACCTACACCCAGAATGTGTCTGGAAACCTCACCTACACCTGAATGCGTCATGTTTACCCTACCTAACCCAGCTCACCTGAATGTGCCATACTCACCCACCTGCACCTGAACGTGTCATAGTACACCCAACTCTAAATCCAAATGACACCTGAATGTGCCATAGTACACCCACCTTCACCTGAATGTCACAGTACACCCTATCTTCACCTGAATGTGTCATAGGAAACCACACCTAGACATGAATGTGTCAGTAAATCAATCTACACCTGAATGTGTCAGTACACCCAACGTACACCTGAATGTGTCATAGGAAACCACACCTAGACATGAATGTGTCAGTAAACCAATCTACACCTGAATGTGTCATAGTACCAACCTCAACCCCAATGACACCTGAATGTGTCTAGTACCCCCACCTACACCTGGAATGCATAGTACACTCCAACGACACCTGAATGTCACAGTGCACCCCTACCTTCACCTGGGCGTGTCATAGTAAACCCCGCTCACATGAATGTGTCACAGTACACCCCACCTACACATGAATGTGTCATACTACACCCCACCTATACATAAATGTCTCATAATACACCCACCTACACCAGAATGTGTCATAAGAAACCCTACCTAAACCCCACCTACACCTGAATGTGTTGTGGACATCCCACCTTCACCTGAATGTGTCATAGAACACCAAGCTATACCTGAATGTGTCATAATACACCCACCTACACCTGAATGTGTCATAGGAAACCTCACCTACAACTGAATGCATCATAGTTTACCCAACCTAAAGCCACCTACACCAGAATGTGTCATACTACACCCCACCTGCACCTGAACGTGTCATGCTACAACCCTCCTCCGCCTAGATTTTTCATACTACACCCCTCTTAACCTGAATGTGTCATAGTACACCCCTATACCTGAATGTTATAGGACACCAACCTGAATCCCAATGACACCTGAATGTGCCATAGTTCACCCCACCTTCACCTGGAATGTCAAGCACACCCCACCTTCACCTGAATGTGTCATGGTACACCCCACCTACACCTGAATGTGCCATAGTACACTCCAACGACACCTGAATGTGTCATAGTGCAACAAACTTACACCTGAATGTGTCATAGGAAACCACACCTAGACATGAATGTGTCAGTAAACCAATATACACCTGAATGTGTCATAGTACACGCAACCTCAACCTCAATGACACCTGAATGTGTCATAGTACACACCTACACCTGAATGTCCATACTACCTCACCTACACTCCATGACAACTGAATGTGTAAGTAAACAAATCTACACCTGAATGTGTCATACTACACTCATCTACATCAGTATGTCAAAATACACACAGTCAAAACCTGAAAGTTGCCAGGAGACTGATGTATAATTAAAGAGAAGGGTCAATATTAACTTGATGAATTACCTTTGATCCTTATGAACTCTCTTCTGAAGTTGTACGGCTCCTCCTTGGATTGATCACTCTTCATAGACAGACAGCTGGGTAGAGGTGACCTGCTCTCTCTACCCGGACTCTGTGAAGAAAACATGGAAACAAAACTTCCAGTTAAACTCATCCTCTTACTGCAGCTCAAACTCAAGCACATGGAGACAGCTTCCAGTTAAACTCAACTTCTAACTGTAACTCTAATTCACAGCACATGGACACAGAGCTTCCAGTTAAACTCATCCTCTTACTGCATCTCTAACTCACAGCTCATGGACACAGAGCTTTCAGTTAAACTCATCCTTTACTGCATCTCTAACTCATAGCACATGGGGACAGATCTGCCAGTTAAACTCATTCTCTTACTGCAGCTCTAACTCACGGTACATGTTTTCTTTCTCTCATGGATCAGATCTGTGAGCCTTGTGATGATTTGATTCAAACTGGCTTTGTTCAGGGTGGTGGTGTCTGCTCTAACTGTGACAAACATATGTCATTTCTGTTCAACTGTGGAACAATCTGTTTTTTAAAATGTTTCATTTGAAAAGGCAGCACAGTTGTCTCTTGAACACACAGCTGAGTTAGAAACAAATTTGGAAAATGTAGTTGTAATTTACTCCTGGTTGATGAACCCCTGTGAAATATGAAGCCGCTCCTGTTTGGGCTGTGTTAACAGCTGGAATATAGGGGCAAAGTGAGGTGGAGAGAAGGCAGTTTACTCCTGATACTGCAGGGAATGGATCCAGAGTCACTTATAACTGCAGAAATTCAACAAGAAGAAACACCATCTAAAACACCTGAGCCAACATGTTACACCCCAACTACACCTGAATGTGCATAATACACCCCACCTACACCAGAATGTGTCATGGAAACCTCACCTACACCTGAATGCGCATAGGTTACTTACCTAAACCCCAGCTACACCTGAATGTGTCATACTACACCCACCTGCACCTGAATGTGTCATAGAAACCTCACCTAAACCCCACCTACACCTGAATGTGTATAGAAACCCCCTACACCTGATGTGTCATAATACACCCCACCTACACCTGAATGTGCCATAGTACCTCCAAAGACACTGAATGTGTCATAGTACCAACGACACCTGAATGTGTCATAGTACACGCACTTAACCCATGACACCTGGATGTGTCATAGTACATAACGTACACCTGAATGTGTCATGGGACGAATTCAACCCAATGACACCTGGGATGTGTCATAGTAACCCACCTACACCTGGAAAGTGTCATACACACCCCACTTACACCAGAATGTGTCCTAAGAAACCCCCTAAATACACCGACACCTGAATGTGTACAATACACCCACCTACACCAGAATGTGTCATAGAAACCTCACCTACACCTGAATGAGTCATAGTTTACCCTACCTAAACCCAGCTACACCTGAATGTCATAGTACCTCCACCTGCACATGAACGTGTCATAGTACACCAACCTAAATCCAAATGACACCTGAATGTGCCATAGTACACCCTACTTTCACCTGAACGTGTCATAGTACCCAGCTACACATGAATGTGTCACAGTACACCCCACCTACACATGAATGTGTCATACTACACCCCACGTACACCTGAATGTCTCATAATACACCCCACCTACACCAGAATGTGTCATAAGAAACCCCCTAAACCCCACCTACACCTGAATGTGTCATAGGACATCCACCTTCACCTGAATGTGTCATAGTACACCAAGCTATATCTGAATGTGTCATAACACACCCCACCTACACCTGAATGTGTCATAATACACCCCAGCTACACCTGAATGTGTCATAGGAAACCTCACCTACAACTGATGCATCATAGTTTACCCAACCTAAACCCCACCTCCACCTGAATGCATCATAGTTTACCCCACTACACCCCACCTACACCTGACTGTGTCCTACTACACCCCACCTGCACCTGAACATGTCATGCTACACCCTCCTCCACCTAGATTTTCATACTACACCCCCTCTTAACCTGAATCCCAATGACACCTGAATGTGCACTAGTACGCCCCACCTTCACCTAAATGTGTCATGAGTACACCCCACCTACACCTGAATGTGCCAAGGTACACCCCACCACACCTGAATGTGCCATAGTACACCCCATCTACACCTGAATGTGCCATAGTACACTCCACCTACACATGAATGTGTCATAGATACCCCACCTACACCTGAATGTGTCATGAGAAACCACACCTAGACATGAATGTGTCAGTAAACCAATCTACACCTGAATGTGTCATAGCACACTTATCTACACGTATATGTCAAAATACACTCCAGTCTAAACCTGAAAGTTAGGAGACTGATGTATAATTAAACAGAAGGGGTCAGTATTAACTTGATGAATTACCTTTGATCACCTGTAATCTCTCCTCTGAAGTTGTACGCTCCTCCTTTGATTGATCACTCTTCATAGAAAGACAGCTGGGTAGAGGTGACCCTGCCTCTCTACCGGACTCTGTAAGAAAACAGAGCTTCCAGTTAAACTCATCCTCTAACTGCAGCTCTAACTCACAGCACATGGAAACAGAGCTTCCAGATAAACTCATCCTCTTACAGCAGCTCTAACTCACAGCACATGGAGACAGAGCTTCCAGTTAAACTCATCCTCTAACTGCAGCTCTAACTCACAGTACATATTCTCTGATTCATGGATTTATACCTCTTTCTCACAGGGCTGTGGGTTCCATCCGGTCTCTGGTTCTTGGAAACTCATTTTACAAACAGTGTCCCCTATCGTAGAGACTGGAACTCATCCGATCAGATTCTGCTCCAAGTTAGTTCTGACCCAAATATGTGAACCTGTGAATACACAAAAGAACAACACACTGAACACACACAGACACACATTCACCAAATATTACCAGGTAGACAGGAGCAAATCTTGAATTTAATTGGGCCCTAAACATGTGCTATATTATCACCTACAAATTGTTCTACACCCATATAACAATGAACAATAATATAAAATATTATTCTGTCCTTGAAAAGTTAGTACAGGTTTCTGAGTGCATTTTAGTGGGAATTGTTTACTAGGTGACCAAGAAACGTGTCTGTCTGTATAAATGTAACAGCTGCTACAGTTATGCCACCTCTGAGTTGCTTTAACAAACAACATGCTTTTAAAGAGATATAAGAGAAAACAATAAAGCTGGTACCCTGGGAGGTCAGGGTGAGTGCTTCAGATTAGGAGATTAGGACACTAAATGGTGCTGAAAACCATCTACATGTAATTTCCTTTTGGGAGACCTTAGAATTTTAAATGGTGTTAAATATTTGTTAAAGAAATTAATTGTAGCCATCAACGTGTTTGATTTTTTAAGTTAGTTCAGGGTTTAATGTTAAATGTGTTCAGATAGTTTGCTTGCTGCATTGACATAGCATCATCTTTACGCTCAAGTGATTAACAGAACAATGGAACAAAAACAGTAACTTGGTCACAGGCAGTTATAATTATAATAGTAGGCTATTTGCTTTGAAAAAGCTTACCTACGTGTTAAGAAACAAACAAAACATCTTTTCTCATCGATTTAGAAATAACTACAACTCTTCATGATAAACAACAAAAGGTGCTTGTGCATCCGTGTTTGCACACAGTCTTGTTTTCATAAATAAAGCCCCATGCTTCATAATCTGAGGATGTGCCTGGTCTGACGTTACCATTGGAAAATGTGTGTCCTGATTAACATAACACATGCAGGAAAATCCTCCATACGCACTATAGGGCTTTACTGTTACAATTACTCTGCACCTCTCTTATACAATTATACCAACTAGGTCGTATGAATAACTTCAGACTTGTACTTTCGTTACATTACATTACATTACATTACAGGCATTTAGCAGACGCTCTTATCCAGAGCGACTTACACAACTATACATAGCATTTTTTTTTACATTGTATCCATTTATACAGCTGGATGTATACTGAAGCAATGCAGGTTAAGTACCTTGCTCAAGGGTACAAGGCAGTGTCCTACCCGGGAATCGAACCTATGACCTTTCGATTACAAGCCGAGTTTAAATTCTATCCAACTCTGTAAAGTTATGAATGCAACAGAAAGGGGTAATGACTATTTACATGTCAATGCTGTTTAAAACTTCATAGTGCTAGGCTAAATATTTTGAGAGTAAAGGGAGCAAAATCCAAGAACTGTTCTACCGACTCTCCCTACTGTAGGTCTACTGAGTGGATTCTCTCGAAATTGCATGAGAAGACCAGCGCTTGGCAAAAATTTGGGAAAGTTCAATGTGCTCTCAAAAAGTCCTTAGATTTGCCCTAGGCTCTTTTTTAAAATGTCGTCGCTAACGGTACGCTAAAATGCAGCCTACTAATCAACAACAGGGCCTGTGACGTCGTAACGAGGTAAAGTGGTCATGAAAATATGTAATGTAATGTAATGAAATATAAAAATACTTACAATTTTTAAAATAACTTTTCGGCCCAAATGGGAAATTTGGATTCATTATTAGCTCTTTGTTTATTGGCTACGCCTCAAAACGTAATTGTATTGCCAGTGCTTGGTTTTACTGAATTACGGGTGTTAATGCGATTATACTTGCAGATTCCCATTCCTTCCCTCACCCTTTACCTTTACGTTCTCTTACCTGAATTCCCTGCACAACAGCCTTTTTGCTGCATTCATTTGTTCAATTTAATTCTTCGTTTCCACGGTCTTCTTTCTGCTGCGTCTTTGAAATTCTGTGTGAGTTAACTTTCAGTTTCGCTTTTCGCTTTTCCCTGTTTACTGACTTAATGAACTTTAAACGGGCGGTTTATTTCTTTTATTTATTACTTTTTATTACATGCAGCCGTTATTGTATTTAATTGGTAATTAAATTCAATACCATTTTCATCCATGTAGATCTTTGCCAATTTTAAACAACGCATACATATACGAAGCATATTCAACAACTCCAGAATTCTATTAATGGACTTAAAGTACTCTAACATAATGGTGCTATCTGTAGGATAAACGCACAAATAAGCCTTTTGATTGTAACAAATGTCCGTGAAACTATAAGAACATTTCTTATTTCAAGATGCATAATATGAACATAGACAGCAAATTAAAAAATAAAAAAGTAAACCATCTCAAATTTCATCAGTCTCCCTGCCACAGTCACTGATTAAATATATTATGTAATATATGTTTTGTATATATTATAAGTGTTCTTTATTAGTTTACGTGCAATGTTTGTATTTTGTCTGTACATTTTTTTAAATGCCTTCCCAATCAACTGTTTCTCATTTTTAGTTTATTTTTTAATGTTATTTTCATTTATATGTTTCTCATCATATCTACTTGTTTGTGGACTATTTAAATAAAAAATACAAATAAACAAACAAGAGCTGACTTACCATGGCACCTGCTCTTACCAGATTCACATCCTAGCTATCCAAAAGAGCCACAAGTCATTTTATTTTATTTCATTGGCATTTCAGGGCTGAAATATGAGCTCTGTGGCTGTGCAGGGTGATATTCACTCTTTCCTAAACTGGATTTTTTTGATATTTTAATACTCTGGTATGTTTATACCATGGCGGAAATATCTTAACTATTATTGAAAAGCATGTTCAGTTCTTTTGTGCAGAGTGACCGCACATGACCATTGTAACTCTCACAATTATAATATAGAGCTTATTTTCATATACACAACGATTTCTAGATGATCTTATTCAAATTCTTCTCACATGTAGAAAGTCATCAGCAGACTTGAATGATCCACTGATCCTGAGGAAAATGAAACTCCACAACAAGTCAATAATAATACCTCTACGTGTGAAGGGGTCTTCCAGTGTGTATAATGTTCTTTAAATGTTTTCAGAAATTGCATTGTACTTTCTAAAATGGCCTTAATCATGCACTTAAACTAGTTTTTATACATAAACACTTATGTGACCTTTGTGAAAAAATGACTTGAACATGACAAATACAGTGGATTTCATATACAGTACGCCATCTCTGCTGAACCTGACTTGATTTTATTGTCCCCGTAGAGAATGTGGTTTGCAGCACTGTGTTATGTTAAAGGCCATTACAGACGAACAATAGAAAGTTTGAACAGATACGGATACAGATACTGATAATGATGTCTCTACACACCCCTATTTCTACCAACAAAATTATCTCTATCTGTATTCGGATAGAAGACAGGAAGTGGGCATGGTTTTTACAGGAAGTCACGTTAAATCGGGCAAACGTTGTATTTTCTAAACTAATATTCATTGGCAATGCAGTTTTGTGCCTTCAAGCATAAAATTGATTCAATATTGGATATAAATAATTTGACATATATTTCCACATCCTCATGCTGTACTTTTCATCTCTCTCCTTTTTCATTTTTATTTTATTTTAAACTAAACTAAATTTTATGAACTGTCTGAACCCCCACCCCCCTTTAACTGGGGGACATTGAACAATCAGAAACTGAAAAAATGTTTTATAAATCGAAAGATTCTGTTTTGCATTGGAAAAAGAAACTATTTACAGTAAAGATATGGGAAAATGTCCTTCAGTTGAAGGGAATAATCTTAAATTCAATGATGCTGCGTTCGCATTTCATGATGTGTTAATGGACGGAGTGTAGCACAGTGGGTAAGGAACTGGGTTTGTAACCGAAAGGTCTCAGGTTAGAATCCGAAGGACACTGCGTTGTACCCTTGAGCAAGGCTTAACCTGCATTGCTTAGTATATATCCAGCTGTATAAATGGATACAATGTAAAATGCTGTGTAAAAGTTGTTAGTCGCTCTGGATAAGAGCGTCTGTAATCTTGTAATGTAAAATGTAATGTTATTTCAGTTCGCTAGGAAATGTAATTATACTTTACAATAGTAATTACATAACAGTAATACATGAACTTTCTTTGCCTGTTTTATTTTTTATTTTTCCCCTACTGAACTAAGTTTGGATAGAATGCAAACCATCAGATGTCCTGGTGGCAACTGTTAGCTACCATGAAAATCTGGACTAGATTTTAAATGGAGAAAATTAACACAACAGCTAAAACTACAGGTTCTGAGCTTCATTTTTATATATAGGTTGCGGGGTTTTGAAAGAAATCCAGCTGCCACACCAGGCTTTTTGTTCTTGCTTGCTCCGCACCTGACGTCTCCTCGATGCAGAGTTTCCCTGAGTGATAGCCGGAATGGTCGATTTCATCCGCTGCCTGCTGTGCGCTCGCCTCGGTGAGGCGACTACAGAATATAGCGATCACTTTTCAAATGTGTAGTAAATGAAACGACTAGTTAGTGAAAGCAAAGTCCTATGTTGCAAACAGATTTGGCATTTTTATCTTGTGGCCATCCACGATGATATGAATCGATTTGAAGAAACATAATGTCATGGTTCTGTGGTTTGTCTGTGTTTCCTCTTTTGGCCGCCAGATGGCGGTACTTCAGTTTTAGTTCCGTCCTTTTACCCCGTTTAATTGTATTATTGTTTTCAATTATTCTATATTGTTTTTGGGTTGTCTCGTTTTCCTTCTCTCTCTGTGGCCTGATTGTTCATTGTGCCCTCCTGTGTCTCGTCAGTGTCGTGTCTTTTAAGTTCCCTTCTTCCATGACTCAGGTGCTGGATCCTTTTGTGTGTGCTTTTAGGAGTGTGTTTGGTTTTGCTCCTTTGTGTTCTTGTGACTCAGGGTTTTCTTACCCTGCCTGTTTTCTGGTTTGCATTGTTTTGGTTTTTCGGGATTTTCTTTGTTTCTCGTTTTACAAACTTGCTTTGTCCTTTGAAACTTGAAACCCCTGCGTGGCCTTGTTTTGTATCTCCATGGTTTTGTTCTATTAAGTAAGTTCTCTGTTTTGATTCACCCTTTTGGGTTTTGAGTTTTATTCTCCTGTGGGTCCACTCCCTCACCTCACCTGACCATAATAGCTGATGCACAGAACTTATTTATTAAACGTATTGCAGCGCAGTGGCTCAAAGTTTGTTGGTGTGTGTGCCGGAGATCCACATACAGCTAGCAGCCGTCGTAAACCCCCTCCCCCTCTCGCCTCTCTCTCTCTGCCCTGTAACGTTAGATAGCCCCTTTTCCACTGCAGGGCCGACGGTTCTGAGCACAGAGAGGAACGGTTCAATGGTGTTTCCACCTGGAAACGGTTTGGCCCGAACGATTACCGTGCCCAGCACGATATTTTCGGCACAGTTAGACAACCATGCTCAGTGCAGCAGAACCGTTCGGTGGGCAGGCTTAATGACGTATTCACTGATTGGTTTCACGTTACGTCAGTTTTGTGACTGGGCATACGGTCTCTTCACATCCTTTTCCGTAAGCTAGGTCAGTGGAGAAGCTAATATAAATAAAATGCCAATCAAAATCGTATTCAGTCATAGCAACAAGATAAACCCGACAATAGCCATAAGATATGCGAGTGAAAACGCTGCTCACTTAATAACGAAATAACGGGACAATTTTAAAAATGATACCATGTCATTCTACAGTCAATATCTGGGACTAAATAATAAATAAATAGGCTACATAACCTTACTATTGGTTTACGCGTAGAGATGTCACTTTTGAGACTGAGTGGTCATATACTGTCCTTGGACAATCCGTTTATGAAATATATTTCGTGCATTTTGATGCCTGGGTACATTCAAAATAGCTGTGCATAATACCACACGTATCGTTTACGGGTTGTTGCCATTTTTAGTACAGTCTGGCTTGATTGACAATTCATTTATTCAGTAGGTGAGATAAGCTTTCTAACGATGTATAACATGTCTGATTTTGCTTATGGAATAGCATTTTATAGGTCAACGTAACCAAATATTTCTTATCATTGCATTAACCTCACTTACGCATGCACCTAACGAAACGTTGTTAACGATTTTTCGTAATTTCTTGGAAAATACTACTATTATTGAGGACTTCTGGGCATAGCTAAGCCGTATATTTGCTGATAGCCCTATCTGACATTGTTTTCTGGAGCAAAACAGAAGCGGATTGAACTCGTTGATTTACTGTCTCTGTCTGAACACAGCTAAAATTTCATCATTGCTATGTAAGTATTACTGCTCAAAATATTTCGGTTATACACGTTATTTTTGGATTGAGAAGCACGGCGGCGGCAGCTGGGCAGGGTGGCTCAGCCCACCCAACGGGCGTCTCGCCCACCCAATCAAAAGTTAAGAATTTTTTTTTGTTCAGCCAATAGAAAAATAGCACAGCAAATACCAGTACCGTTCCTAACTTCTGATTGGGTGGGCAGCCACGGGTTGAAACAGCTAGTTTCTCTGATGCAGTGTACTGCCAGTTGATTTAATTAGCGGTATTGAAGATCTTATTGCAGATTGGAGACCCAGTGAATCAATGTGTAGGAAAATGATGCAGGAACTAGATGTTCATAAAAATATACTTATATGTACACACTAGTGACTTATGGAGTCGTTTTTTGTGAGAGAATTTTACTTCGACATCTAAAAAACACCAAGTGACGTAACAGAAGGGAGAGCGGTCAAGTTGAACAATAAGAAGAATGGATCTCAACGCTAGTTTTGACACAAGAGGTTGTAAATGTTTATACAAACGCATATGACGGACCACAGCCTTACCATTATGAGCCTGCTAGGCATCCAAGAGAACAGGCACAGACCAGGGTTACAAGGAATAACGGTCAGAGGAGAGAAATTGAGTTGTGGTGTGAGGAGAACCAGTGGAGAACTGGGCAGGTGTCTTGGTGAGTGACCAGCGTTAGCTTATAGATATATCCACATTATATATCCACTAACCTATTTAAAGACACTCAATTTAAAAAATAACCTAAATATTCTGAGCAGTAATATTTACATAGCAATATAACATTTTATCTGTGTTCAATAGTTCAGAGACAGACAGTAAATCAATGACACAGTCCTATCCGCTTCTGTTTCGCTCCAGAAAATGATGTCAGCTAGGGTATCAGCAAACAAATGGCTTAGCTATGTCCAGACGTCCTCAATAATAATAGTATTTTCCAAGGAATTATGAAAAATCGTTGACAACGTTTCGTTAGGTGCAGCGTTTTTAATTCTACCCCAGAGTGCGCGTAAGTGAATGCGATGATGAGAGAAGATTTGGTTACGCTGACCTATAAAACGCTATTCCAAAAGCAAAAATAGATATTATACATCTTGGTAAGCTTACACTCTCACCTACTGAATAAATGAATTGTCAATCAAGCCAGTCCGTACTAAAAAGGGCGACAACGCCATAATCAACACGTGTGGTATTAGGCACAGCTATTTTGGAAGGCACCCAGGCATCACAAATGCGTGTATATTTCACAAACGGATTGTCCAATACAATATATGACCACTCAGTCTCAAAAGCGACATCTCTATGCGTAAAACCAATGGTAAGGTTGTATGTTTATTCAATATTTAGTCGCAGATATTGACTGTAGAATGAACACGTATCTATGGGCGTTAGCTAACAATATTAACACTGTGTTCACATCACAACATTGTAAAGTTTGCTATCATGTATCAGGCTATAACAAAACTAGTATTGGTTGTCTAATACCGGCAGGAGTATTTTGTAACAAATGCAGCAGTGAAGTCCCCTCTCTTCACCTGCAAAAACGCACCCAGGCACGAAAGCTAGCAGCGTTCCTTTTCCTGTTAGGAAAATTGTGTGCTCGATGTCCTGACAGGCTGGAGTTGTGCAAACTGCACACATACAATAATTTGCCATGATGATGTATGGTGAAATGCAATATAAAACTACTGAAAAAAACCAACTCACTACGGCTAAGACTCACGACTGCTGCTCATTGGGCTTATACTGAGGAAAAAAAGGCATTTTTAGGAGCTTTGCTCAAAACCGCCACAATTCCTCTGAATGCCCTTATGACTTGTAAAAATTATCCAAGTCTGCATTAACTTTTCAAATGGTCATTTACAGACAGTTTAAGTATACATTTCGTAAAAAAATTCACCTGCAAGATGGTCTTTCATGTGAGGAGAAGTGTTATGTCAATTTAATGCATAACACGTGCCCACGCCTGCCAGCACCCCTATAACCCCTCCCCACCCCCCCACCGGACGGCATCCAACAGCACCCCGTCCCCCCGTCGAGCGCACTGGTGACACCATACCTAGTGACGAAACTGCGCCCAAGTTGCCCACCTATTATTTCTACCAGCCCACCCTAATACAGCAGGCTAAAACCAGCCCTGCCTCGTGCACAATGTTCTCCCTAATATGGATAGGGTTTTTCTTAAGCCTAATCCAGCCTTTATGCCTGAAAGCTGTGAGGTGTTGGAGCTTGCTGCTTTTCACCCACCTTAAGAGGACCAAAGGCTACATATGCTATTTCCTGTGCATGTTCTCCACATGTATATGATAAGGACTAAGGCTTTTAGAAAGAATGGCCAGCTCTTTGTTGCCTGCGTCCCACCCTGCAAAGAAAAGCCCTCCCTAAGCAGCAGCTGTCTCATTAGCTAGTGGAAGCTATTGCTAGGGCATATGATTCAGAGGGGCATTTGGGCATGCATCGTGGGCCCTATTCCGTGGGGTCACCTTGCAGGAGATTTGTTCAGCTGCAGGCTGGGCTTCTCCACATACCTTTGCTTGGTTCTACCGCCTGAACATTACCAGGACTCCGGTAGCCCACGCAGTTCTGGGGGCGAGCTGTGTGTGAAGCTCACGCATTTCCCCTCACCTGCTTTGTGTTTAGTATTTCCTTACATGGGATGTGCCAGACACCCCTCCCCTCAAGGGGGAGGCTGCCCTTGCTGGCCTGAAAGTGTCTCAGCTGTGAGCATAGGGCAATCTGGGAGTTGTCCATATCCCCTCATAGGTGGATCTCGAACACAAGATGATGAAAGAGACTTTAGGTTACTGTCGTAACCCCGGTTCTCTGATACATCAAGTGGAGAGATCCACCAAGACTCCCTGCTTGCTGCGCACGACAAGCCAACATGTCCACTGAGGAGTAGTGTCTTGTCATAACCGAGGTTACTGACAGTAACCTATAATCTGAATTTTAGGTTACTTTAGGTTTATTGTTAATGTCAAATCTTTGTCCTTCAATTCTTTCAGACAATGCGGAGTCTTTCAAGCCAATTACTAATTTCCAGTATGTCTTAATTGCTCATCACTCAGGGTTGCATATTCACAATTTTCTGCCAGTGAAGACAGTGCTGTGATGAAGGAGCTTTGTTTTCATTGCCATTTGCATTCTTTTGTTAAACTTGGCACATTTATAGATTATATTTTTCTTCAGCACAAAAATGCAGCAAACCCGTTTGATGGCACAGTACTGTTGCCACCTGTGGATCAGTCAGACAGCCTCCACAGTACACTGTCTGCCACAGTCAACTAGTGTGTTTACCTGATTAGGCTCAGACGAATTGGTCAGATTGCTTGTAAGTCTAACATATTCAAATACTCCACTTTTCTTATTCATGTGGTTTCGAAAAGTCGGGTTCTGGAGGTTTTATCAAACGCTATGCTTGGAAATGCAACAATATCATAGTGCTCCTGGAGCACTTCACTAGCTTCACTAGCTGTTCTTGCTGTAGACTAGCTAGCCGTTTCTCGTGTCACATGTACTCTTCCCGCATGGAATATTGTCCTCCTGTCCACTCAGAGTAGCTCCAATTCTGACACCATGTTTTGTTGGGTAATGAGTAAAGTAATGAAGACTACTTGCTATTGCATTAAGCTTACTAAGTTTACAAGTTTGCTTAGAACTGGTTTCTGCAGTTGCGAGAAGAAAAAAGGAAGAGACAAGAATGCTTTGTTGCTTCGTCTCTTGGTTGCTTTGTGTGGGGAGGAGGTCAAGAGGAGTCTCCAGTCATTATCTATCGCATTCCATATGTAGTGTGTAGTTGGGAGGAAGATTGAAGGGAGGAGAGTTTTTCTCTTGCAAAATTAAAGTTATGATACCACCAAGTATCACCCTAAAGTCCTAAGCCTTGCAGCAGGGCCCCTCTGTCTCCAGGCCACGAACCTCCCAAGGACAACAACAAGTTAGAAAATATAGTCTATTAGTGTATCTATGCAGGTGCATGTTTTTCTCTCACTGTCCTTTATGCCTTTCCAGAAACCCAAACTGGGAGTCTTGGCCTTCCACCCTGTTCTCACACTGCCATCCTGATGAGGGAGGAACCGGCTATGATGCCATACTGGCCAGGACTCTGAAAGCAACTGATAAGATTAAAGACTAGACAATTATTTCTGACTTAAAGCCAATTATTTTTTCATGAAGCAGACAATTATTTTTATGTTGAAGGCCATGAGTAGCCAATTATTTAATGAATAGACAATTATTTTTTATGTTGAAGAATTGCAGGACAAAGAAACAATGGTGTATAGAGAGGTGTGGTGTGAACCTGAGGGTGGGGTGAGTTTTAAGAAGGGAGGGGTATGAGTTGGAAAACTGTATAAAGAAAAGGATGTATTCAGAATTGTAGTCAGAGTTGCTCCACGCGCACCAGCCCGGTTTCTTGCATATAACTTTGTGTCATATACAATAAACCCAATTACATCAGACTCTGTAGTTTGTGTTTGTTTTTGAAGAGGCATCAACAGTGTGGCAGGAACACTCAGTCCAACTGGCCCAGGCTGGGGTTAGTTTCTCACACAGTGATCAGTTTTCAAACATTTTTCATTTGCCGAAACATGGAGAAAGACCAAATTAAAACATTAAAACGACAGCACCTAGCTAAGTGTAATTAAGTACTGGGGCATGAAAGATGTAAGTGGGGTTGGTGTTCACTTTTAGTTAGTGAAAAACTTACATCTGTGCGATATGAAGAATAACGGGCCATACAGGGAAAACATTTCACAACAAATCATTTTATTCTACAAAAGATTCGATAACAGAAAAACAAATGACACTTAGCACAGAGGCACAGAGGGACTAGCATTATCCAGAGCAGCTGAGGACAACACCTGGAAGAGAAGTGCATTTACGGCATTTGATGTATTTAAATAAATATTTATACCCAGTTAGTACATGCCCACCTAAACATTAACATAATCAGAATTGTTTATGAAAATGAAAGCCAAATCAATACTGTACTATAGCATATATCTACTAATGTGCTAATACTCATACTAGCACTGGATTGTGCGATTAACCCTGTATTTTCCATATGATCTGCGCAAAGACAAGTTCAAAATAACACCATGACCAAGAGGTTTGGGGAGTTCATTAGCTATAGTACTGCACAGAAATCCTTTCTCAATTATAACAACTAAAAGAATAGTCAGGATTTCTTAGGAGCCAAGCAGATTATCAACCATGGATCTTACAGAAAGGAGTTCACAGAGAAAACACAAAGAACTTCAATAATTTACTGTGGGAACCAAGACAATTAATACAGAAAAGTACACAAATCAGTTCTAAATTTGTACCACTGTTTATCCAACCATTAATCACACTTATTAAAAAACAACGTGGTATGTGTATTTGTCTATGATTGCGTTAATGTAATTACTTTAATCTTAAAGACTTACATCAGATGTAGATTTTCAGAATCAGTAGTAGAAAGAGTGAATTAAAAGATTGTCTATGGGGCTCTCCACTGTGTACAAAAATGCTGTCAGTTCCTCACATTTCCTGTATAAACTGATCATGAGGATCTCCATCTCTTATCCCTGTTAGTGAATCTCCTCCATACCTCCCCAAATGCACACCCTACTACTGCCCCAATGACAGCTCCTTCGACACTCCCTCTAAGACCACCTACTGCTGCCCTAAGAATTCCTCCTATTATCAGTTTACCAAAGCGCTGAGTAAATAAAAGAATCATTTTAAGTGTTCCTATGTTTCTCTCCGCATTCATGTAATGAATTGGAGATTTTTTTTTTCTCCAGAACTTGTTTATTTTTTCAAAGAGACATTTCATAATTCTGGGCACCTGTTCAGAATAGCAGGTAGCAATCACCACACTTCTCTAGGAGCTGCTGCAGGTTTGTGTCATTATTGATGAACTCCTCAATGTGTTTTTTTCTCAGTCCGTCTCCATAAGTGAAGAGAACCATGGTGTGCTGATTCACTCCCTCAGGGAAGAGCTCCTGCAGGGTCTCCATCACTCTCTTCTCCTGCTGAGTGAATCTTCCCAGCTGTATGACCAGGAGGAAAGCGTGGGGTCCAGGGTCACACAGAGACACAGCTCTCTGCATCTCTTCTCTCAGCTTCTCCTCAGTGCTGAAGAGGCCTGGAGTGTCCACCATAAAGACTCTTCTCCCACACACTTCTTCTCTTCCCTCACTCGTCAGGGTCAGATATGAGGGGCTGGGCTCAGATTTAAACTCCTCTCTCCGCAGGATGGTGTTTCCTGCTGCACTCCCTCCCACTCCACTCCCCAATCCCCAATAACACCAGGTTCAGGGGAGGGAGGACACTGGCTTCTGAAAGAAACCCAGAAATATGTATTACTGTGATAAATATACACATATCAACATGATGTGGTAGTTTATAGTGTGATTTTATTGACCTGGACTACCAAACTGACATTTCAAATACCACTAAATTGCATTAGCCAAAAATAAATGTGGATTGCAAAACAATTTTTAGAAATGTATTTGCCAAATGTCTTGTACACTATGAAATTTAATGGGCATTTTCAGATAAATTGTTATAGTGTTTTTTTATAGTCACTGACACTCTTTTAGTGTGACATTCAATCAGAGCTGTCTACATCCAATTATCTAGTGTAGGACACTACAACAAAATCAAACATTAGATTTTATCAGCAGCCTTTAGGCATGGCTCCTGTACTGTAATGCGCAACAATGCAATTTATAATCCTGAACCAAGAGCTATAAACTCTGATCAGCACCACTCACCGGTAGGTAAACCTGGTGAAGATGAGGAGCAAGAAAGCTGACAAGCCATGACTTTATTGGTGAGCCAGCAGAAGTGCTCTCTTGGCTGCAATGATTTTTAAAAAAATAAGATACCCTTTGCAATTGCAATTCCAACCGCACACCGCCACCCCTGACTGGATGACTATTACAATCTTCCTCCCTCCCCAATCTGCAATCACAATTCTCACTCCCATCCAGAGGTTACATGAGAGTACAATAGGAATAGCTCAGCAAATAGGCTACCTCACTCAAATGTCATTTTGAATAAAGATATCACTGTAAAAGCTTATTTGTGCAGTTATTCAGTCAATGACTGCTCAGAAGCAATAAGGCCGGCACAGGGTCTCTATTGGGACGGCAGGTATGCCATCCTGCCAAGTTACGCCTTGGCGGGGGCATGCCCCATACCTATACAGCACCGAGAGTTTGGCACTTTTCAGGGTTCCCCAGAGAAATAACCACAACAGCCACAGACACTCAGCCCTTAAAAACATTAAATTCTGTACATTCTGACCCCATTTCAACAGACAGATTTCATAAACAACTTCACATGTCCACACAATAAAGCCCCAAACTAAGGGGATTTTGCGTTTTCTCCTTCTCTTTCTTCTTCTTCTTCTCATTCTTATTTTTCCTGCCGCCTATCCCACTAATAACATGTCTCCCCATTGGACATTTTACTGACACCTGCCAAATATTCACCTACACGACCCAATGAAAAACTTGCATACACACGCAAAATACCCATACCTTTTTACTCTGAAACATTTTCAGTACAAACAGCTAATCTGCCTGTGGCCTAGTGGGTAAGGTTACAGTCTTGGGAACACAGGGTCCTAGGTTCAAGCCCAGCTAAGAACACGTCTCTTTGACCTGCTTTTACCCTCACTAATAATTGTCTACTACTTCTCAATTATTGCTTTTGCACCATATTTACCCGCCGTTCCCCGAACGTATACACAGTATTATGACGTACCGTCTGCACGTTCAATTGTTAACCGGCTACAATATTGCAAAGCCATATGGATTCAACGGGAGCTCTTCTGTGCTAACTCACCTGTGTTCTTCTTTAAAACCACGGACAGGTTTGCTAATGATATTTCACGCATTGCATAGCTATGTCATGGTGCTGCCCTAACAAAGTGACAGACTGGTAAACCTCCGGTTGAACGATTGAATCCCGCCTCGTTCTCAGGGAGATAATTTCCTCTTTTACACTAACGTTCTCTTACGCTTATATTTGCTTTACCAAAACTCACTCATGGCCACCCAATGCATTTCATGATGGCAAATGTAATCCTTTTATCAAAAAGTTACATCAGTTCACACCTGTGCCATTTCTACTAACTACATTTCTTCACTTGGCTACTGTACAAAACCTTATCAGCAAACGCCACGTTTTCATGTTACCTCGCCCTGTTCTCTATCCAGCCACAAACAATTACTATGTATGTACGCTCTGCAACTCCCCATTAAAATATTACATTTAAAAACATGATTCAGTACTAGTACTGAACATGAAAAAAACACAGCAGTGCAATAGATTTCACATGTTACTTAACCCCCCACTTTAACAGCTGGCGCTTTATAGCAACTGTTATATATACTGTTCGATAAGGAATATAAGCTCGCTCATGGTCACTCCATTTACTTCGCACTATACTCCGTGATCATGTCAACTTTCATCTACATGCCCAATCTGCTAAAAACATATTGTTTCAACTCCGAAATTTCATAATTTCACCCTAATTTCTCTCACACTGTTGTTATTTTCTCATATGCAAAACCTGCTGGGACATATGCGTCTGCTCCTATTCTCCACTATCATGTTTTCCGGTTCTAGTTTAGCAAAACAGTGAAGAGGATTCCTACCTGCAGATAAGCCTATCAAAATGCCTTATAAACCTTACAAACACTAAAAGTGCATCTCCACGAAATAACAGACAACGGAGCAGGACAGAAGGCTATACAAGTTGCGACCTAGAGAGTTATAATTCTACGGGCTTGCTGATTCTTTTGTCAGTCAAGGCTCGTTGGATGGACGTCAAATCCGTGAGTACATACACTGGCCATATTTCATATGCATCTCTGATACGTTTTACACTTACACTTTTTACACATCTCTGATACGCACCCTTTGTCACAGCCACTGTTTTACATATATAGCAAACCGAAACTGCTAAACAGTACACGCTCATCAGACTGTACAAATTCACACAAGAATAGACATAATCCACAACTGTTTCTTATAGGGTCACTTCGCATTTCTCACTCTCATAATAAAACGCTTTGCAAAAAGAAATGATATCTCATAAAAAACACGTTTTCAATAAAAATGCCAAGTTACTCAAAAGTATTGATATCAAAATGACGCCAAGTTACGGTACTACAAACAACATAGGCTATCTTGCCTCACCAAAATGACATAAGATGAATTTCAAAACAATGCTACCCAATACTTCCTCAATTCTTTCAAGTCACTATACAAGTCAAGTCAGTATAAACATATACTTAACCGCAACATAGAAAGATATGTCATCAATAACTGTAAAAATCAGTGAATTAGCCAACATTGAGTGCCTTGATGTTTGATGGGGAGTGCTGAGCAACTTCAGAATTCAATTGAGCACCTTTGGGTCCTTGTTAGTTTTGATATGTTTCATTGGTATCTGGTAAACCAGTGTTGCTGAAACACTACATCATATAGGAACCCCAAATATTTTTATTTGTAAAGAGATATAGCTGGATTTCCTGGATTTCCATTCATGATGTGCACTGAATGAAAGTAGTCATGCTTAGTACGACATAGCTCAGGAGGCAAGAGCGGTTGTCTGACAGTCGGAGGGGTGCCGGTTCGATCCCCGTTCTGGGCGTGTCGAAGTGTCCCTGAGCAAGACATCTAACCCCTAAATGCTCTGGTGAATGTGAGGCATCAATTGTAAAACGCTTTGGATAAAAGCGCTATTTAAATGCAGTCCATTTACCATTTACCCCCCCAGTTCCCATAGAGATCCATTCAAATGGAAAGCGTTTTAGTACCGCTTGTAGGACAACCTGAAAATAATATATCCAGACTCTGATGTTGATAGGTCACAGGCATCAGGAAGTCATGGCATGCAAAGGATATGCAACCAAGTATAAAAAAATGACAATTTAATCTATGATTATGTTAATTTGCCCAATTATTTTTGAGCCCCTAAAATTTGGGGGGACTGTGTATAAAAAGGGCTGTAGGTCCTACAATGTTCACTTGATATGGATGTAAATATGGTCAAATCAAAGCTGAAAGTCTGCACTTTAACCACATTGTGACTGTTTTATGTCAACTGTCTGTTTGTTGGAGAACAGAATGAAAACAACAAAAAAATGTGTCCCTGTCGAAACATATACAGACTGCACTGTATATTTACTTTAATTTGTTTACAGGAAATCAGAGAGAGCAATTAAATGGCTTCATACTTACATCTGTTTCCAGTATCAGTGCATCACTCTGCTGTTTGAAGTGAGCCATCAGCACCAGCAGAACATATGGAGCTGCCACACTGGTATTGCCTCGGGTCAGAACAGCCTTGACTTCACTATTGGTAGGGTTTTTCTTGAGGAACTCCATGATATTTCGCCCATTTCCTTCAAGAGATGCTTCCAGTTTTCTCAAAATGTTGATGTCTGTTAACATCTCAAAATGTGTACACATACTCCTCGGGACAAACAGGTATGGCCACTGAGATTTCAGATATTCAAGTGTGTGGGCCGGTGTTGTGTTTATCATCTTGCGCTGTAAGTAGTACGTTGCCTCCATGAGATTCTGTCCTTTCAATCCCAGACAAGCCCTCACGAGAGAAGAACTCCAAAAGTATCTTCGTTTTCTCTTCCAGTGTGCTTTCTGTTTCTTCAGGTGGAAGGTCTGGCTGCCACCGTGTGCAGCCATAACTATCTGCAGGGCCTGTGTTTGGCTTTGCCCCTGTGGTGACAGACCTGCGCCGTGCCAAAGTGTTATTTCTGTTTAAATGCTCAACATGAATTTTTATTTGACTCAGGAGAGATGCATATCCTCCCCCTATAAATTTCCCTTCTATCATGTCAGCGAAGGACTGTGGAAACTCATTGACAATCTTGACAGAAATTATGAGGCACTGCGACCACGAAGGGTTGGCCTCAAACTTCCTCATTTTGTCCACCAAGACCCGAACCATTTGCCTTCTATCTGCTGGTGAGGACCTTATCCCACTTTCAGTGGCAGTACAAATACCTGGTGGCACTTTCTCCCAGGGTACCTGGAAAGTTTCTGGCCATTTTTGCTTTACTGGTGGCCGTATGGAATGTGATGGAGAAGGGCTACTGGATCTCAAGGAGCTTGACAGTGATGAACTGCCTTCTGGGGACTGGAGTAGGGGGGTAGCACAACTTATGGCATCTGGCAATGAAAACAAAAATATATCATTATGAATATTGACTAAAATTATGCCATAATTAATTAGATAAAACAATAAGCTTTTTAATACACTCTTTAATTTGGTAGTGAAGTAGTAAATATACAGTACCTGCTCATTTCCATGCATTTAAAAGTTTTCTGCACTGGATTGGTCAAATAACCTCTGCAATTTCCTGTTCTCTTATGTACTGCAAGTCATCTTTGCTTTCCACTCCCTGGTGTAAGATCGTTTCAACCAACAGAGTGAGTGTCACTTCTGGCACACTTGGCAGGACAGAAATGACTGCGTCCTTGATGCTCTCACTTATATCAGACATTCTGAAGGAAAGGAGTGGCGAAGGGCTATTAGAGACAGACCAAACATGTTGTACACAGGCAAAGGGAAATAGTCAAGCAGGCTTGCATGTTCTAGGCAGAAATCATTTGAAATGGGGTTCTCTGAGCCCATCTTTTGGCAGTAAATCCCCTGATCAAAAAGGAAATCAGACTGGCATTTCTCTGTGACAAAGTAAACACAACTGTTGCAAACAAGAATCAGTTCTATCTTGCCAAAGACTAGTCCCTCATCATTCTTCTGCAAGACAACACACGTGGCTTTTTTTGTAGCTTGTGCCTTTAACGGTGACATTGTGTACAGCCACAGAGTTACGTAGCTGGAGGCCTAAATGATCAACAGATTGTTTTATCTTGTCATTGTAATCATTTGGAAAAGAAATCTGTACCTCTGTCAAAAATGACACAAGGTGGAAATATATTACCAGCACAGAGAAATGCTTGTAAAAGTTGATGCCTCTCTGCTAATGTGGAACACAAATTCTTGAAGTTGTGTAATTTGCGAGCACACTGTTTAAAATGTGTGTGTGTTTACTCTCAAACCTAAGGGTCCAAGAGCGAATAAGAGGCCCAAAGCAAGTATAAGTTCAGGATAGTGACGTATATGATGATGTTTCGGCTTAAGTGGGTGATTAGGAAAACAATACTGTTGACTCGGCAAATACTCCTCAATAAGGACTTTCAAGTAGGCCATCTGGCTAGTTGCAATGGCAGGAGCACAAACAATTTCAACTTTTTGCCTTAGCTGCAACACAAATTGCCAAACTTCATTTTCAACTGGATTTTAAATTTTGTCCCCAATCAAGAGAGGCAGAAGTCTAAGGAAACACCAATTCTGGACAGCATGTCCACTCAATTTCTCACTTCCTGGATTCATTTCGCATGGCTTATTGCTGGCGTCATTGCCAAGGTACCTGAAGTGATTAAGCTGTCCATTCAGTTCTCTATACGTGAAGAATTTCTGATTTGTGACAAAATGACTTGGGTATAGAGCTAAGTCATATGCGACGATACCCTCAAATAAGTCATGGCCCAGACAAGGAGGCAGACCAAGTTGGCACACATGGAAGTGGGTTAATTTGATAAATTTGGAATCAAATCAAATTTAATTCCCAGTGACAGTTCTGATGTACTTACGTTATGCTGCATGCTGTGCTGCACGCTGTCTTTGTATGATGCAATTGTTTTCTTTTCACCTGTTGTGAAGGGAGATGACAAAAATTGAGCATGGCCAACAGTACATAATAGAGCCCGACCGATGCCAGATTTTTGGGTCCGGCGCCAATCCCGATTTTGGAGAGTCCTAGCCCACCGATTACCGATGTTTCGACCGATATTTTGTCAAAAAGTGCAACATTTTCAAATCAATTTGAAAAACTTATATTTTAAGAACATTTAACTTATAAGCAAACAAATAAATAAATAAAAATAAACACACAAAACTTTTTAGATAAAAAAAAGTAAAAGGTGATATTAAATTAAATATATATATTAACACCATATTTAAGTGTGTGAAATCAAAATAACTCCACACCTTGCTTTTACTCCTTTCTTTTCCAACATCTATGAAAAATGAATGTAAAAAATCCCTTTTCCAGTTTCAAACATGTATTTTTATGAATATTATTATTATTGTTGTTGTTATTATTATTAAATTGTTATTATTATTTCTTAGTATCTATTCTCAGTACATTAATTATATTTTCTTATTTTATTCCTACTAAGACTATCTAACGAGCATCCCTGTCCATAAGAATTAGGCGGTGAAAATAACTACAATGCGCTCTGACGCGTGACTAGATGACACACTCGTTCGCAATAACGCATTAGCTATGACACAGCCTCATTATTTCTTATTATATTTTCTCAGTAAGTTAAATTAATTATATTTTCTTATTGTATTTCTACTACATGATCTCAAAGAGTAAGACATTATCTAGCGGAGCTAAAGAGTGAATCAAGTGTAACGTTAGATGAAATTAAATTGACTGGATGAAATACGTGGGAAAAAAAACTACAATGCACTTTCGTGCAGGTTACCCGCGCTAACTGTTGGTTGATTCACTTCTCCAACAGCAATCCTTCTCTCATGTTATCACGACAAAGCTAGATAACATGGCTTAAAATGATTCATGTTAGAAGTGTTTTATCTGCTTTTTACTGTCTGGTTAGCTTGCTACGATGACGCGTGACAAGATGACACTCGCTTGCAATCACACCTTGGCTATTTACACAACATCATATAGTAGCTAATATCATTATCTCAGATTAAAAAAACAAAACAAATGAGTGACACTTTCAATCACCATTTTATTTTGGCTGGTCATTTATTTGAGAATACAGCGATGTCCTCTGGAAATGTAAATCCTACGCTGCTTATGTGCTCACTTCCAGTTCATAAAGGCTTGCTAGCTTGCTAAAGTGAACCAAATATGTTAGCTAGCTCGCTCGTTTGATAATGAGGATTGATAAACATAGTGGTCGTATAAACGCATTTAATTAAAAACTTTCACTAAATATACATACCTTTATTGCCGCAACCGAATCTGTGCAGACAAGTCTTGCAGTGGAGAATACTGGATGAGGCACGAGTAACAAACGTCTTATTAGAGAAGTAGCGCGTCAGCTGCTGCAGTTCACACTTGTATTAGAGCTCCCTCTACTGGATAATTCTAGTAAATAGCAATTACAACGTTCGAACAGACAAGTACAGATAAATAATCATTGTTTTTTTGTTTTTTTGTTTATTATACTTATTAAAAAATCGGGGCACATCGGCGGCATAACTGCCGGTCCAGATGTGGTCAAAAAAGTCAAATAATGGCCGATATAACGGCCCATATATCGGTCGGGCTCTAGTACATAATCTGCAGAAATGGGTGCTTTTATTGAAGTTTTCACTAAAGCCACTCTGTGATCCCAGATTATCTCCAGCTATGGCACACAATGTTCCTCGGTACACATGTCCATCAGGTAAGACTATACCATTTAAATCAAAGTAGCGGATTTACCACGTCAAAAGCATCCTGGTACAATACCAGACCAAGAGATTCCTCCTACTTCTTAAACAATACATTTGCTGCCACATCGCTACCATCCCAGATGTCTTCCAAGACATCTCTTGATCTAGACAAAGACTGTATCTCTTGTTTGTAGCTATGTGTTTGCTGCTTGACCGACTGACACCGAAAGAGTGATCGAAGTGTATCTTTTAACGGAATGTATTGAGCAGAACATTCCTTCCCTGAATCATTCTTTCCAAGATGAAGTGGGTCTGGCTCAATGTATCTAAACTGATTTTTAAAAACTGTTTTTTGTCTTTGATCAGTTTTCAAGGTACCAGTGTTGCATGCCCGAAACAAATCCTCGGATTTAAGAACCTCTATGACATTCTCTCTCTCACTGTCAGAGATATCCAATGATACCAGCTTTTCGTCCAACTTATGAAGTAAATGAGACTGACTGATATCATGCACTGCTTGAAAATGTTCAATAATAGACTGTATGACTGATGCTGGCAGTAAAAGTTTTGCCTGCAACTTTAAATAAATTGTTCAAGAAAAGGGATTCATCTGCTCTCTCTGGCAGCACCGCTGCTTGGTCTCCCTCATTATCGTCAGTCAAATCCCCCTCCAACACTGAAACATCCTCAACTTGTTCATTGGTTGCCGTTAGTCTTGTCTCTGTTCCTACTGTTACATGGCCCAGAAGACTGGATATTGTACAAGACTTGTGTACTGTGGAAAATTTGAAATAAAGGAAGAGACGACTGAAAACGTTCTCCCACACTGACGAAATGGACAAGAAACTGCTCTGCCCTCTCAGATATGAGATTTCAAATGAGAGTTTAAACTGGATAAATCATTGCATCTAACATTGCAAAATTCTACATGACAAGATACACACTCGATTGCAGTTACCTGTGCTCTCCTCTTATCTTTATGCTCTCGATATACATGACATTCCAACCGCGTCATGTTTCTGAACGAACGGGTGCAATCAAAGAAGGCGCATTTAAACGACGCGGCTGGAAGACTCGCATGTACTTTCACATGCCTAACAAACGCATACTTCGTTAAGCATTGGTGACCACAATACTGACACGGAAACATGCTTTCATACTAAGCTATCGCTGGCGAATGATTGGCCGTTATGATACTAACTAGTTTAATGAATTCGAAACGCACGTAGCCTACCTGCGCAATCCGGCGACACTCTAGCCAGCTGCAACAAAAAATACTCGAAATACAGGGTTGCCTTGGAAAAGAACAAGAAAATTAATGTGAAATACAGATCAACGTATTCTGTTGGAAATCAAAAACGAACAAATTGTGATATAATTACTTTTAAATTCGCGTAGCCTATTAGGTGTGACACTCGAAACTTGGCATTGCTTTGTTAGCAAATTCCCTGCCGCCACTACTAACCAACGGCTTCCCAATATGCATTGCAATTTCCAGTTAATTACTGCAAATTCAAACGGTGTTATGCAGTTAAGAGCAAAACGCCCACAATGCTGTTCTGTCTTCAGCAATGTGCCGTATATCAATAAAACAGCAGGTTACTGTAGGAATTTCCCTGCAATTTCACATCAATTTCATGCCGTGTACCAACAATGACAATATGAGTTTGCTTTTATATTTATTGATTTTTATAGATTTAATCAGCTGGAAGTGAAATGTTCTTCTGCGGGCGTTTGGGCATATTATCTTACCGTTGTCAAGCAAAACTTGTTCGTAGTTCTAATTGGACCATCGTTATGCAGACACTCTGGTTTGTAGTTGTATTTGCACCGTTGATAAGCAAAAACCTCTGGTCGTAAGATCTATGAAAACAATGATTTTATCAAGAAAAAGTAGTTCCTTCCCGTTTCATACCATGCAATTTGTTGTGTTCAATAATAGATGTTACAGGTTGAGTGTATTCTGACCACTAGGAGGCACTGTATTACTTTCCCGAGAGTAGTTGGAAGACTACCCTAGTAAGGATGTGACGTGGGGGGAAAGTGTGTTGACGAGGAGGGATTGGGTTAAGATGCATACAGTCCTGCTCTTGAGTAGCCTAAAGCTAATTCTGATGCTCCCTGCTTGCCACAAAAGCCTCCTGATTCTGCAACACAACAACATAATTTAATAAAAACACCATATGTAAACCATATGACAGTCAAATTCATCTGCCTAGCACTGTCACGCTTTTAAAACGGTGTGTTCGCGTAGCGTAGACATAGCGTCTTTCTAAAACGGATTTTGAATGCAGCTGGCTTAATGAATAATAAGGCCTTTTAAATACCTGGGGGAAATAAAAGGGGCGATTGGGCTCCACAGTGAACGAAGAAGCACCTGCATTCGGTAGCAGGTGTGTGCGTCATCCATTTTAAAAACAGTTTATTAGGCTATTAGCGATCTCAAAATCCAAGTTCCCGAGACAGAAATCATCAGTCCTTCTAAAATGAACTTGGTGCAATTGGAGACACATTACAAGTGGTACACGTCCTCCAGATAGATCGCGTGGGCACCGGAATGCGCTGCCGCAGTTCGTTAGGCGAATAGCGATCTCATAAATCTGAATTCCCGACACAGAAATAATTATCCAGTCCATCCAACACGGACGCTGTGGCATTGGATACAATTTAAACATAATTGATCAAATACTAACCTGTAATTCACAGCAGTTGTGTGCGTCACCCGTATTAAATACAGTTGATTACGCTATTAGCAATCTCATAAATCCAAATTCCCGAGACAGATATAATTAGCCAGTACATCTAAAACGAACTTGGTGCAATTGGAGACACATTACAAGTGGTGCACGTCCTCCAGATAGATCGCGTGGGCACCGGAATGCGCTGCCACAGCCCTTTTCGGGACATGCAGTAGGCGTCCATATCGCCAGTAAAGACAATTAATATGCCAAATTCGCCAATAATCAAGCATCACCGCTATTACTAGTAATATTGACATTCATTATAAGAAATGCATGCCCTCGCAGGTGTTTTGTGCACACGCAGCGTTATATTTAAGGCCTTTTAAATGCCTGGGGCAAATAAAAGGGGCGATTGGGCTCCACAGTGAACGAAGAAGCTCCTGCATTCGGTAGCAGGTGTGTGCGTCATCCGTTTTAAAAACAGTTGATTACGTTATTAGCGATCTCATAAATCTAAGTTCCCGAGACAGAAATAATTAAGCAGTCCATCTATAACCCGCGCTGTGGCATTGGAAAAAATTTACACAAAACAATGTGACCAAATACAAACCTGGAATTGGCAGCAGGTGTGTGTGTCATCCGTTTTAAATACAGTTGGTTAAGCAAATAGCAATCTCATAAATCTGAATTCCCGACACAGAAATAATTATCCAGTCCATCCAACACGAACGCTGTGGCATTGGATACAATTTAAACTATGTTTTATTAAATTTTATTTGGAATGAAACATATTTCATTCAATTTCTGGATGAATTTTCCTGAATATGTCAATACCAAACATGTCCAGGGGATGTAATATTATGGTGCATTTGTCATTAAAATACCCTTTTGTTGAACCATTTTACATGCAATCCATGTTATTATTACATAAGGCATAATACAGTAATATAATGAAAACATGTGCATGGTTTGTAAGGTTTTCCGGGGTTTGTAAATATGATAAACAGATGGTTTAGAGTCCAGATCCAGAAAAGAAATAAAAAGTGTAATGATAGAGGGGCCCACATAAGGGCACTGTGGAACTGTCAAGCGTAGTTGCCCCACCATTTTTCCAGAGGCCTGATGATCTTTTTTACCCTTAATGTCCCGAACACACACACCCCCACAACCATAAACAAAGAGACTAGTTCCCCTTATCTTAGTTGTGTCCAGATGGCAACATTCCAGAGAGCCAAATGGCCTGCTCATCCCGAGGAAGTCCAAGTAACTTATTGTTTTATCACACGGCTCTGGGTTCTTTGAAGTACAGGATGAGTCCCAGCCTGCAGGCCCGTTCAAATGCCAGCCTTTTCTGGGTCCCACTTTGACTCCCCTCTACACCATCCTCTGGGAAGGAGCTGAGCAGGGTGTCGAGCCCATCGAGGAAGCTTCCCAGGGGCCCTGGAGGGCGATAGATAACAACAATGTACAAGTTAACAGGATAGGTGATTGAGACAGAGTGGTATTCAAAGGTAGAGATGGAGAGGTGAGAAAGGGGGAGAACAGAGAATTTCCAGGAGGGAGAGATCAGCAAACCTGTGCCCCCACCACGGCCAGACGGGCGGAGGGCGTGAGAGAAGGAGAAGGAGGAGGAGAGGGCTGTAGGGGTTGCAGTGTTGCCTGGTGTGATCCAGGTCTCAGTGAGGGCAAGGAAATGTAGAGAGAAGAGGGACGCGTAGGCTGAAATGAAGTCAGCCTTCCGCGTAGCAGACTGGCAGTTCCATAGCCCTCCTGCGACCGTGAAGTCGTCACAGGGGGGTCAGTGAGGGATAGCGAAGGTTGGAGAGGTTCCGTCGCCACGGGGGGCCTCGCCTGCAGAAGCGAGTTCTGTAGGGGAGAGAACAGGTTGGGATGGGGTTGACACATAGCATAGCAGTGAGGACAGGGAAGGCCTGTGGTGTGGCCACATGGTCAAGGAAAAGTTAAATTAAACATACACATGCATACCGAGAACAATCAATCGAGGACTGTCAGGCAAAGTTAAGGACCTCTCAACGTCAGCAGCAGAGGCAGAAACCTGCAGAGAACAAACAATATGAAATTAAACGCATTTAAATATTATTAGGAATACAGTGCCCTCCATAATGTGTGGGACAAAGACCCATCATTTATTGATTTGCCTCTGTACTCCACAATTTGAGATTTGTAATAAAAAAGGGTATTTACATCCATATCGGGTGAACAGTGTATGAATTACAGCCCTTTTTATAAACAATCCCCCCAATTTTAGGGCACCATGCTTAGGACACAGCAATGTTACGGTGCACATCATGAAGGAGTACACCCTCTCTGAAAAATGGAAATCCATCTTTATCGCTTTACAAATAAAAAAGATATTATGTAGTGTTTCAGCAACACTGCAATACTGCAATGCTAAAGAGGAAAGCATGTTTTTTTAACCAACATTATGAAAAGCCATGTTGCAAATGAGTACACCCCCTCTGAGCAAAATTTGTTTCCGCTTCTAAATTATGACCATCACAAAAAAGAAAACAAAATTGACAGGTATTGGGATGGCAGGTATGCCATCCCGCCAAGTTACGCCTTGGCGGAGGCATGCCCCATACCTATACAGCACCGAGAGTTTGGCACTTTTCAGGGTTCCCCACAGAAATAACCACAACAGCCACAGACACTCAGCCCTTAAAAACATTAAATTCTGTACATTCTGACCCCATTTCAACAGACAGATTTCATAAACACCTTCACATGTCCACACAATAAGGCCCCAAACTAAGGGGATTTTTGTTTTCTCCTTCTTCATCTTCTTCTTCTTCTCATTCTTATTTTTCCTGCCGCCTATCCCACTAATAACATGTCTCCCCATTGGACATTTTACCGACACCCGCCAAATCTTCACCTACACGACCCAATGAAAAACTTGCATACACACGCAAAATACCCATACCTTTTTACTCTGAAACATTTTCAGTACAAACAGCTAGCCCGCCTGTGGCCTAGTGGGTAAGGTTACAGGTTTGGGAACACAGGGTTGGGGGTTCAAGCCCAGCTAGGAACGCGTTTCTTTAACCTGCTTTTACCCTCACTAATAATTGTCTACTACTTCTCAATTATTGCTTTTGCACCATATCTACCAGCCGTTCCCCGAACTGTATTATGACGTACCGTCTGCACGTTCAATTGTTAACCGGCTACAATATTGCAAAGCCATATGGATTCAACGGGAGCTCTTCTGTGCTAACTCGCCTGTGTTCTTCTTTAAAACCACGGACAGGTTTGCTAATGATATTTCATGCATTGCATAGCTATGTCACGGTGCTGCCCTAACAAAGTGACAGACTGGTAAACCTCCGGTTGAACGATTGAATCCCGCCTCGTTCTCAGGCAGATAATTTCCTCTTTTACACTAACGTTCTCTTACGCTTATATTTCCATTACCAAAACTCACTCATGGCCACCCATATGCATTTCATGATGGCAAATGTAATCCTTTTATCAAAAAGTTACACCAGTTCACAGCTGTGCCATTTCTACTAACTACATTTCTTCACTTGGCTACTGTACAAAACCTTCTTATCAGCAAACGCCACGTTTCTACATCATGTTACCTCGCCCTGTTCTCTATCTAGCCACATACAAACAATTACTACGTATGTACGTTCTGCAACTCCCCATTAAAATATTACATTTAAAAACATGATTTTGAAACATGAAAAAAACACAGCAGTGCAATAGATTTCACATGTTACTTAACCCCCACTTTAACAGCTGGCACTTTATAGCGACTGTTATATATACCGTTCGATAAGGAATATAAGCTCGCTCATGGTCACTCCATTTACTTCGCACTATACTCTGTGATCATGTCAACTTTCACCTACATGCCCATTCTGCTAAAAACATATTGTTTCAACTCCGAAATTTCATAATTTCACCCTAATTTCTCTCACACTGTTGTTATTTTCTCATATGCAAAACCTGCAGGGACATATGTGACAGGTGCTGGTGTTTTGGTCCGCAAGTAGGGCAAGGTATTTTTCAGTTTTTTACAGATTACAAAGTGCAAATGATGTGTCATACATTGAATTCTGAAAATAATTTAAGAAGATATGCTTATTTAAATGTTGGTACTCCTAAAATCAAGTAGCAGAGAAAATCCCCTTGAAAGATCTTGAACTTTTCACACGTCTCACAGGGAGATAATGGGTGGGAACAATAGCTAGTTAACTCCACCCCAACCACTCCCCCACTAGAGTACCTGTAAATCCTTGCCCATTTAGGGGTTACCCTATTTAAAGCTTTATAACTCCAGATGTGAACACCACAGAGACTAGAAAAATGTCTTAAATGAAGCAATACATTTGTACCATTGATAATACTAGTAATAATTAGATTACTTTATATTCATAATTTTGTAAGAAATAAAGTGCCACAAATGCAATGGTCAAGGCAAAAAATCTAAAATGAATTTGCTCCTATTTTAGTTCGTAATGAAATATTGGGAGATTGCGGGTTAAAGTATACATGTCGTGGATCAAAAACTTCTTGACCACAAGTTCATAAAATCTAAGGGTGGATATGTAGAACTACTAAAGACCTATGAAGCAAACTGCGTGTACCGAGCATCTCCAAATCTACCACAATGTCTAAATTATACACTGGTCAAAATAGCTAGAGGTCCAGAACAATCCAAAATCTCTCCAAAGGAATATAATGCTTTTGTCCATTGTAAAGCATATGAGCCCCTTATGAAGGTTTAAGATGAAACATAGATATAATTTAAACATAATGCAAACATATAGTCACACAATGCTGCACAGTACCTAAATGTGTAATAATTAACTCTTGTATGTAGCCTATTTCTATACTCTGTACACTCCTATGTTTTCTTGTATGGGAATGGGACGATATAAAAACATTTTTCAGCCGTCCACCACGTTTTGGCAATGTTTCAACACTCTCCTCATCACTGTTGTATGCGTCACAAAAACCATTACACTACTAACTAACGCTTACATTACAGTGTGAAATATCCACATTACATAATACCACTCACCTATTTAAAGACACTCAATTTCTAAAATAACGTAATAACCGAAATATTTTGAGCAGTAATACTTACATAGCAATGATGAAATCTTATCTATGTTCAGTAGATGGAGACAGAAGCGGATATAACTGTCATTGATTTACTGTCTCTGTTTTGCTCCAGAAAACGATGTCAGATAGGTCTATCAGCAAACATATGGCTTAGCTATGCCCAGAAGTCCTCAATAATAATGGTATTTTCCAAGGAAAAAATCGTTGACAACGTTTCGTTAGGTGCAACGTCTTTTAATACTACCATATAGACCGAATGCCATGGTAAGAAAATGTTCGGTTATGCTAACCTATAAAACGCTATTCCAAAAGCAAAATTAGACATGTTATGCATCGTTAGAAAGCTTATTCTCTCACCTACTGATTGAGCGTCCGCCATTTTAGCAACCTCACACAGTAAACAAACATAGGCTACTACCACACGGCTTTATTTATGGGCGGTGGCTTGACTGAAACAAAGTGACAATAGCCAACGAAATCAAACATGCTAATTAAACTGCACCCCCATCACGCCTCCAAAACCCGGCTGTAAGAATCACTAAAACAAGCCGACTTTGCTGACAAATTATAAGTATTTAGTGACCCTAAAAATGTTGTTTATTCTATTGAGTGACTTCTTCAACACTTTAACTTTCGTAATATGAAAAAAAGGAAAACAGTAAAAAAAATTTAAAAAACCTTTTTTGCCTCGATTTCAAGATTTGCGACTTGCGGACCTTTTCTCCAGCACCCGTCACATATGCATCTGCTCCTATTCTCCACTATCATGTTTTCCGGTTCTAGTTTAGCAAAACAGCGAAGAGGATTCCTACCTGCAGATAAGCCTATCAAAATGCCTTATAAACCTTACAAACACTAAAAGTGCATCTCCACGAAATAACAGACAACGGAGCAGGACAGAAGGCTACACAAGTTAGCGACCTAGAGAGTTATAATTCTACGGGCTTGCTGATTCTTTTGTCAGTCAAGGCTCGTTGGATGGACGTCAAATCCGTGAGTACATACACTGGCCATATTTCATATGCATCTCTGATACGTTTTACACTTATACGCCACCGCACCCTTTGTCACAGCCACTGTTTTACATATATAGCAAACCGAAACTGCTAAACAGTACACGCTCATCAGACTGTACAAATTCACACAAGGATAGCCATAATCCACAACCGTTTCTTACAAGGTCACTTCGCATTTCTCACTCTCATAATAAAACGCTTTGCAAAAAGAAATGATATCTCATAAAAAACACGTTTTCAACAAAAATGCCAAGTTACTCAAAAGTATTGATATCAAAATGACGCCAAGTTACGCTACTAGAAACAATATAGTCTATCTTGCCTCACCGAAATGACATAAGATGTATTTCAAAGCAATGCTACCTAATACTTCCTCAATTCTTTCAAGTCACTAGTCAAGTCAAGTCAGTATAACAGTGCAACATAGAAAGATATGTCATCAATAACTGTAAAAATCAGTGAATTAGCCAACATTGAGTGCCTTGATGTTTGATGGGGAGTGCTGAGCAACTTCAAAATTCAATTGAGCACCTTTGGGTCCTTGTTAGTCTTGATATGTTCCATTGGTATCTGGTAAACCAGTGTTGCTGAAACACTACATCATATAGGAACCCCAAATATTTTTATTTGTAAAGAGATATAGCTGGATTTCCTGGATTTCCATTCATGATGTGCACTGAATGAAAGTAGTCATGCTTAGTATGACATAGCTCAGGAGGAAGAGCGGTTGTCTGGCAGTCGGAGGGTTGCCAGTTCGATCCCCGCTCTGGGTGTGTCGAAGTGTCCCTGAGCAAGACATCTAACCCCTAACTGCTCTGGTGAATGCGAGGCATCAATTGTAAAACGCTTTGGATAAAAGCGCTATTTAAATGCAGTCCATTTACCATTTACCCCCCAGTTCCCATAGAGATCCATTCAAATAGAAAGCATTTTAGTACCGCTTGTAGGACAACCTGAAAATAAGATATCCAGACTCTGATGATGTTGATAGGTCACGGGCATCAGGAAGTCATGGCATGCAAAGGATATGCAACCAAGTATAAAAAAATGACAATTTAATCTATGATTATGTTAATTTGTCCAATTATTTTTGAGCCGCTAAAATTTGGGGGGACTATGTATAAAAAGGGCTGTAGGTCCTACAATGTTCACTTGATATAGATGTAAATATGGTCAAATCAAAGCTGAAAGTCTGCACTTTAACCACATTGTGACTGTTTTGTCAATTGTCTGTTTGTTGGAGAACAGAATGGAAACAACAAAGAAATGTGTCCCTGTCCAAACACATACAGATTGCACTGTATATTTACTTTAATTTGTTTACAGGAAATCACAGAGAGCAATTAAATGGCTTCATACTTACTTCAAACAGCAGAGTGATGCACTGATACTGGAAACAGATGTGAGCCATCAGCACCAGCAGAACATATGGAGCTGCCACACTGGTATTGCTTCGGGTCAGAACAGCCTTGACTTCACTATTGGTAGGGTTTTTCTTGAGGAACTCCATGATATTTCGCCCATTTCCTTCAAGAGATGCTTCCAGTTTTCTCAAAATGTTGATGTCTGTTAACATCTCAAAATGTGTACATATACTCCTAGGGACAAACAGGTATGGCCACTGAGATTTCAGATATTCAAGTGTGTGGGCCGGTGTTGTGTTTATCATCTTGCACTGTAAGTAGTACGTTGCTCCCATGAGATTCTGTACTTTCAATCCCAGACAAGCCCTCACGAGAGAAGAACTCCAAAAGTATATTCGTTTTCTCTTCCAGTGTGCTTTCTGTTTCTTCAGGTGGAAGGTCTGGCTGCCACCGTGTGCAGCCATAGCTATCTGCAGGGCCTGTGTTTGGCTTTGCCCCTGTGGTGACAGACCTGCGCCGTGCCAAAGTGTTATTTCTGTTTAAATGCTCAACATGAATTTTTATTTGACTCAGGAGAGATGCATATCCTCCCCCTATAAATTTCCCTTCTATCATGTCAGCGAAGGACTGTGGAAACTCATTGACAATCTTGACAGAAATTATGAGGCACTGCGACCACGAAGGGTTGGCCTCAAACTTCCTCATTTTGTCCACCAAGACCCGAACCATTTGCCTTCTATCTGCTGGTGAGGACCTTATCCCACTTTCAGTGGCAGTACAAATACCTGGTGGCACTTTCTCCCAGGGTACCTGGAAAGTTTCTGGCCATTTTTGCTTTACTGGTGGCCGTATGGAATGTGATGGTGAAGGGCTACTGGATCTCAAGGAGCTTGACAGTGATGAACTGCCTTCTGGGGACTGGAGTAGGGGGGTAGCACAACTTATGGCATCTGGCAATGAAAACAAAAATCTATCATTATGAATATTGACTAAAATTATGCCATAATTAATTAGATAAATCAATAAGCTTTTTAATACACTCTTTAATTTGGTAGTGAAGTAGTAAATATACAGTACCTGCTCATTTCCATGCATTTAAAAGTTTTCTGCACTGGATTGGTCGAATAACCTCTGCAATTTCCTGTTCTCTTATGTACTGCAAGTCATCTTTGCTTTCCACTTCCTGGTGTAAGATCGTTTCAACCAACAGAGTGAGCGTCTCTTCTGGCACACTTGGCAGGACAGAAATGACTGCGTCCTTGATGCTCTCACTTATATCAGACATTCTGAAGGAAAGGAGTGGCGAAGGGCTATTAGAGACAGACCAAACATGTTGTACACAGGCAAAGGGTAATAGTCAAGCAGGCTTGCATGTTCTAGGCAGAAATAATTTTAAATGGGGTTCTCTGAGCCCATCTTTAGGCAGTAAATCCCCTGATCAAAAAGGAAATCAGACTGGCATTTCTCTGTGACAAAGTAAACAACTGTTGCAAACAAGAATCAGTTCTATCTTGCCAAAGACTAGTCCCTCATCATTCTTCTGCAAGACAACACACGTGGCTTTTTTTTGTAGCTTGTGCCTTTAACGGTGACATTGTGTACAGCCACAGAGTTACGTAGCTGGAGGCCTAAATGATCAACAGATTGTTTTATCTTGTCATTGTAATCATTTGGAAAAGAAATCTGTACCTCTGTCAAAAATGACACAAGGTGGAAATATATTACCAGCACAGAGAAATGCTTGTAAAAGTTGATGCCTCTCTGCTAATGTGGAACACAAATTCTTGAAGTTGTGTAATTTGCGAGCACACTGTTTAAAATGTGTGTGTGTTTACTCTCAAACCTAAGGGTCCAAGAGCGAATAAGAGGCCCAAAGCAAGTATAAGTTCAGGATAGTGACGTATATGATGATGTTTCGGCTTAAGTGGGTGATTAGGAAAACAATACTGTCGACTTGGCAAATACTCCTCAATAAGGACTTTCAAGTAGGCCATCTGGCTAGTTGCAATGGCAGGAGCACAAACAATTTCAACTTTTTGCCTTAGCTGCAACATAAATTGCCAAACTTCATTTTCAACTGGATTTTAAATTTTGTCCCCAATCAAGAGAGGCAGAAGTCTAAGGAAACACCAATTCTGGACAGCATGTCCACTCAATTTCTCACTTCCTGGATTCATTTCGCATGGCTTATTGCTGGCGTCATTGCCAAGGTACCTGAAGTGATTAAGCTGTCCATTCAGTTCTCTATACGTGAAGAATTTCTGATTTGTGACAAAATGACTTGGGTATAGAGCTAAGTCATATGCGACGATACCCTAAAATAAGTCATGGCCCAGACAAGGAGGCAGACCAAGTTGGCACACATGGAAGTGGGTTAATTTGATAAATTTGGAATCAAATCAAATTTAATTCCCAGTGACAGTTTTGATGTACTTACGTTATGCGTATAAGCAAACAAATGAAAATAAAAATAAACACACAAAACTTTTTAGATAGAAAAAGTAATATATATATTTAATTTAATATCATCTTTTAACACCACATTTAAGTGTGTGAAATCAAAATAACTCCACACCTTGCTTTTACTCCTTTCTTTTCCAACATCTATAAAAAAGTAATGTAAAAAATTCCTTTTCCAGTTTCAAACATGTATTTTTATGAATATAATTATTATTATTGTTGTTATTATTTTGTTATTATTATTTCTTAGTATCTATTCTCAGTACATTAATTATATTTTCTTATTTTATTAATACTAAGACTATCTAACGAGCTTCCCTGTCCATAAGAATTAGGCGGTGAAAATAACTACAATGCGCTCAGACGCGTGACTAGATGACACACTCGCTCGCAATAACGCATTAGCTATGACACAGCCTCATTATTTCTTATTATATTTTCTCAGTAAGTTAAATTAATTATATTTTCTTATTGTATTTCTACTACATGATCTCAAAGAGTAAGACATTATCTAGCGGAGCTAAAGAGTGAATCAAGTGTAACGTTAGATTAAATTAAATTGACTGGATGAAATACGTGAAAAAAAAACTACAATGCGCTTTCGTGCAGGTTACCCGCGCTAACTGTTGGTGGATTCACTTCTCCAACAGCAATCCTTCTCTCATGTTATCACGACAAAGCTAGATAACATGGCTTAAAATGATTCATGTTAGAAGCGTTTTATCTGCTTTTTACTGTCTGGTTAGCTTGCTACGATGACGCGTGACAAGATGACACTCGCTTGCAATCACACCTTGGCTATTTACACAACATCATATAGTAGCTAATATCATTATCTCAGATTTAAAAAACAAAAACAAATGTGTGACACATTCAATCACCATTTTATTTTGGCTGGTTATTTATTTGAGAATACAACAATGTCCTCTGGAAATGTAGATCCTACACTGCTTATGTGCTCACTTCCAGTTCATAAAGGCTTGCTAGCTTGCTAAAGTGAACCAAATATGTTAGCTAGCTCGCTCGTTTGATAATGAGGATTGATAAACATAGTGGTCGTATAATCGCATTTAATTAAAAACTTTTTCTAAATATACATACCTGTATTGCCACAACCGAATCTGTGCAGACAAGTCTTGCAGTGGAGAATACTGGATGAGGCACGAGTAACAAACGTCTTATTAAAGAAGTAGCGAGTCAGGTGCTGCAGTTCACACTTGTATTAGAGCTCCCTCTACTGGATAATTCTAGTAAATAGCAATTACAACGTTCGAACAGACAAGTACCGATAAATAATCATTGTTTTTTTTTTGTTTATTATACTTATTAAAAAATCGGGGCACATCGGCGGCATAACTGCCGATCCAGATGTGGTCAAAAAAGTCAAATAATGGCCGATATAACGGCCATACCGATGAAGTTTTCACTAAAGCCACTCTGTGATCCCAGATTATCTCCAGCTATGGCACACAATGTTCCTCGGTACACATGTCCATCAGGTAAGACTATACCATTTAAATCAAAGTAGCGGATTGACCACGTCAAAAGCATCCTGGTACAATACCAGACCAAGAGATTCCTCCTACTTCTTAAACAATACATTTGCTGCCACATCGCTACCATCCCAGATGTCTTCCAAGACATCTCTTGATCTAGACAAAGACTGTATCTCTTGTTTGCAGCTATGTGTTTGCTGCTTGACCGACTGACACCGAAAGAGTGATCGAAGTGTATCTTTTATCCCTGAATCATTCTTTCCAAGATAAAGTGGGACTGGCTCAATGTATCTAAACTGATTTTTAAAAATTGTTTTTTGTCTTTGATCAGTTTTCAAGGTACCAGTGTTGCATGCCCGAAACAAATCCTCGGATTTAAGAACCTCTATGACATTCTCTCTCTCACTGTCAGAGATATCCAATGATACCAGCTTTTCGTCCAACTTATGTAAATGAGACTGACTGGTATCATGCACTGCTTGAAAATCCTCAATAATAGACTGTATGACTGATGCTGGCAGTAAAAGTTTTGCCTGCAACTTTAAATAAAAGAAAGCCAAATTGTTCAAGAAAAGGGATTCATCTGCTCTCTCTGGCAGCACCGTTGCTTGGTCTCCCTCATTATCATCAGTCAAATCCCCCTCCAACACTGAAACATCCTCAACTTGTTCATTGGTTGCCGTTAGTCTCGTCTCTGTTCCTACTGTTACATGGCCCAGAAGACTGGATACTGTACAAGACTTGTGTACTGTGGAAAAATTAGAAATAAAGGAAGAGACGACTGAAAACGTTCTCCCACACTGACGAAATGGACAAGAAACTGCCCTGCCCTCTCCGATATGAGATTTCAAATGAGAGTTTAAACTGGATAAATCATTGCATCTAACATTGCAAAATTCTACATGACAAGATACACACTCGATTGCAGTTACCTGTGCTCTCCTCTTATCTTTATGCACTCGATATACATGACATTCCAACTGCGTCATGTTTCTGAACGAACGGGTGCAATCAAAAAAGGCGCATTTAAACGACGCGGTTGGAAGACTCGCATGTACTTTCATATGCCTAACAAACGCATACTTTGTTAAGCATTGGTGACCACAATACTGACATGGAAACATGCTTTCATACTAAGCTATCGCTGGCGAATGATTGGCCATTATGATACTAACTAGTTTAATGAATTCGAAACGCACGTAGCCTACCTGCGCAATCCGGCGGCACTCTAGCCAGCTGCAACAAAAAATACTCGAAATACAGGGTTGCCTTGGAAAAGAACAAGAAAATTAATGTGAAATACAGATCAACGTATTCTGTTGGAAATCAAAAACGAACAAATTGTGATATAATTACTTTTAAATTCACGTAGCCTATTAGGTGTGACACTCGAAACTTGGCATTGCTTTGTTAGCAAATTCTCTGCCGCCACTACTAACCAACGACTTCCCAATATGCATTGCAATTTCCAGTTAATTACTGCAAATTCAAATGGTGTTATGCAGTTAAGAGCAAAACGCCCACAATGCTGTTCTGTCTTCAGCAATGTGCCGTATATCAATAAAACAGCAGGTTACTGTACGAATTTCCCTGTAATTTCACATCAATTTCATGCCGTGTACCAACAATGACAATATGAGTTTGCTTTTATATTTATTGATTTTTATAGATTTAATCAGCTGGAAGTGAAATGTTCTTCTGCGGGCGTTTGGGCATATTATCTTACCATTGTCAAGCAAAACTGGTTCGTAGTTCTAATTGGACCGTCGTTATGCATGCACTCTGGTTTGTAGTTCTATTTGCACCGTTGTTAAGTAAAAACCTCTGGTCGTAAGTTCTATGAAAACAATGATTTTATCAAGAAAAAATAGTTCCTTCCCGTTTCATACCATGCAATTTGTTGTGTTCAATAATAGATGTTACAGTGTATTCTGACCACTAGGAGGCACTGTATTACTTTCCCGAGAGTAGTTGGAAGACTACCCTAGTAAGGATGTGACATGGGGGGAAAGTGTGTTGACGAGGAGGGATTGGGTGCATACAGCCCTGCTCTTGAGTAGCCTAAAGCTAATTCTGATGCTCCCTGCTTGCCACAAAAGCCTCCTGATTCTGCAACACAACAACATAATTTAATAAAAACACCATATGTAAACCATGTGACAATCAAATTCATCTGCCTAGCACTGTCACGCTTTTTAAATGGTGCGTTCGCGCAGTGTAGACATAGCGTCTTTCTAAAACGGATTTTGAATCTGACCAAATGCAAACCTGTACTCGGCCACAGATGGGCGCGTCATCTGTTTCAAATACATTTGATTATGCTATTAGCAATCTCATAAATCCAAATTCCCCAGACAGAAATAATTAACCAGTCCATCCAACACGAACGCTGTGGCATTGGAAACAATTTACTCAACAGAATTGATCAAATACAAAACTGTAATCGGCAGCAGGTGAGTGCGTCACCCGTTTTAAATTCAATTGATTACTCTATTAGCGATCTCATAAATCCAAATTCCTGAGACAGAAATAATGAACCAGTCCATCTAAAACGACCTTGTGTAATTGGAAACAATTGACCAAATACAAACCTGTAATCGGCCACAGATGGGTGTGTCATCCCTTTCAAATACATTTGATTACGCTATTAGCGATCTCATAAATCCAAATTCCCCAGACAGAAATAATTAACCAGTGAAATAATTGAAGCCATTGGAACCATTGAAAACATTAATAAACCAATTTAAAATAGATGGAAAACAAAATAAATATCATGAATACAATAATATCATATGCATTTAACAGACATTTTTGATTGTCATAGGAATACATGCAACTGGAGAAAATTTTTGGTTCATTCAAAATCATTAAGAAACCAATTTCCTTACCTTTCATCAAGCTGCTAAACACAACCATGAACTTGCCTCAACCCTCAGACTTACCGTTTCATTAACCCTAACCCTAGCTGAACCCTAGTTTGAGCCCTAAACCCTAATTGAAGCCAGTTGTGCCTATGATAACATCAGAAATCCCATTTTAAATTGTTGGAAAACAAGGTAAATATCATGAATACTATAATTCAAATGTAATATAATATATATGATGTCATTTATAAAAACAATGTTTTCACTAAAAAAAATACATTTATTACATTACCATTTACCATTACACCTTTTGTATGGTCATGGGTACACATCCTACTCGAGAAAATTTTTGGTTCATTCAAAATCATTAAGGAACCCATTTCCTTACTTTTCATCAAGCTGCTAAAAACAACCGTCAACTTGCCTAAACCCTCAGCCTAACCATTTTCCAAACCCTTACCCTAGCTGAACCCTAGTTTGAGTCCTAAACCCTAATAATGTTTTGAATTGGTCCCATTCAAAACATTAATAAACCAATTTAAAATTGATGGAAAACAAAATAAATATCATGAATACAATACAAATGCAAAATAATATTTATTTATTTAAAAAACAAAAATGTTTTCCCTCAAACATATGCATTTATTAGACATTTTGTATTGTCTTAGCTATGCATGTGTTGTACCCCTGAAAAAGGGGAGAAGGATCACAATTGCAACTTAAGCACTGTTTCCTCATCAGTGGCTTTATCTGGAATCTTTTCAACAATAAACATTTACATTTGCCAATAAATGAAAGTTCCACAGAACAAGTGGGCTACACCATGTCACAATCTACCTTCCATTCAGCGTTCCTTTTTTTCCACAAGTGCATATAAGCAATGACTCAAATAATAACCGTTATCTTTTAAATTGTACTGTTACTGGTAGATAGCATCACTGTAGTTAAAATAATTCTCCACTATCAATTTCAATTTGGCACCCTTCTTTAAAAATTGAGTCATCTAACAGTCTGCTACTTTACATTCCATTTCAGTTTCATTCAATGAATTCTCTAATTTACTCTAATTCAATTCCTTCACCCTTTTCCTTTCATATGGCCTTAATTACAAGATACACATTTATCTACAATGTCTTTAGTGACAAAACAAATAAAAGAAACACTTCAGTTACATACAATGGCTTAAGAACAAATATCTGCAAATATGTTAACGGCAGGTTATTACAGTGAAACAGCACTAGTACCTAAATAGAAAGAGATTGGGATGGCAGGTATGCCATCCCGCCAAGTTACGCCTTGGCGGGGGCATGCCCCATACCTATACAGCACCGAGAGTTTGGCACTTTTCAGGGTTCCCCACAGAAATAACCACAACAGCCACAGACACTCAGCCCTTAAAAACATTAAATTCTGTACATTCTGACCCCATTTCAACAGACAGATTTCATGAACACCTTCAAATGTCAACACAATAAAGCCCCAAACTAAGGGGATGAAGATGATGATGATGATGATGATGATGATTCTTCTTCTTCTTCTTCTGATTCTTCTTCTTCTTCTTCTTCTGATTCTTCTTCTTCTTCTTCTTCTGATTCTTCTTCTTCTTCTGATTCTTCTTCTGATTCTTCTTCTTCTTCTGATTCTTCTTCTTCTGATTCTTCTTCTGATTCTTCTTCTTCTTCTGATTCTTCTGATTCTTCTTCTGATTCTTCTTCTTCTGATTCTTCTTCTTCTGATTCTTCTTCTGATTCTTCTTCTGATTCTTCTTCTGATTCTTCTTCTTCTGATTCTTCTTCTGATTCTTCTTCTTCTT